>NC_134879.1:21916925-22063101 GCF_041734735.1 Babylonia areolata
ATATATATATAGAGAGAGAGAGAGAGAGAGAGAGAGAGAGAGGGAGAGAGAGATATACATTCATACATACATACATACACACACATGCACTGGAGACCTGACTAGCACACTGAATCATGTTGCTTGTCAGACATCTGCCTAACAGATGTGGTGTAGTGTATATTGATTTGTTCGAATGCCATGAGGCCTCCTTGAGAAAGTGAAGGTGAAAGTGCACCAGCACTGACAGGGTCTCTGCGGGCTATGTTGAACTGGGTCAGATCCTGCAGAAGGTTGTTCTTCAGCTGAATGTCCTTCACAAGCATCTCCACACTGCTGTAATCCTTGCTGCATGCTGTGCGCACTGCAAAGTTCCTGAAAATGTTGACATGTTCAACCTTAACTTCAAACTTAAAGATAGAAGAAAAAAAAAAGAAATGGATTGACAACACTGCAGAATGGACAGGAAAACCATATGCTGAGATCCAGAGATGACAGGCCTGAACAGCCAAGTGGCTAAAGTGCTGGACTTTCAATCTGAGGGCCCTGGATTCAAATCCCAGTCACGGCGCCTGGTGGATACAGGGCAGAGAGTTTTCCTATCTCCCAGGTCAATAGATGTGCTGACCTGCTAGTGCCTGAATCCCCTTCATATGTACATCTATGCAGATCAGATACGCATGTTAAAGATCATGTAATCTTTGTCAGCCTTTGGTGGATTATGGAGACAAGAACATACCTGGCATGCACACCCCACCCCATCCAGATAACAGTATGGCTGCCTGCATTGCAGGGGTAAAAACGTTCATACATGTAAAAGCCCATTCTAGCAAACGAGTGAATGTGGGAGTCACAGTCCACAAACTAAGAAGAAGAAGAGACCCAGAGATGGTGTAAAACATCACCAACAAAAACAACACAACCCTGTCAAAAAAGGAAAATGTAACTGTAAGGGCTTTGTTTACACTCTCTTTACAGAGTGTAAACAGAGCCCTCAAAAACAGAGTATAAAAGAAGTCCTCAAGAACAATACAGGCCACTACATCAAACAGCAAGCACCCATACACACAGGCATGCACACATGCGCATGCATTTACACTTGTACCCAGAAAAAAAAAGACATAAAAAGAAATGTACACTTTTTAAAGAGGTTTTTAACGCCAGTTTGAAATATGTTTTGCAGAATGTTCTACAAATTTATTTATCATGCATACAGCAGCATTTGCTGCCACCGGAAGTAGGGATTCTGTAATAGAGACAATAATTTTGAGCAGTTTCTAGAAGGCTTCAAGAACTGCTACAGTTATCTATCTATGGACTTAACTCCTGTGACAGGTTCAAAAGAATCAGTCAAGAGACACAAATGATTTCATCATTTGAAATTTCATAAAACACAATGAAAAATCTAACTTTAAAGGTCTTTTTATACATTCACTACTTCATACTTTCAACACCCTGAACTAAAAAAAATAAACAGTTTTACTGCTTTTCACAAATTTCTTTTTTCTTTCTTCTTTTTTAACTTATTCACCCCTGCGCCTGAGCATCACTAAGGCATCAAATTTGTTTCATCAAAACAGGTTTCCATGTTCCTACTTATGTATAAACCGCAAGAAAACAGAACAAGTTTGTACAGTATTCTGGCTTTGCCAGCATGAGTCAATCTGATGGAAGAACTGGTCGATATAGAGTGTATTTTCTAATCTTAACTGCATCAAAAGGGCAGGAAAGCCTGCTGAGGCTGTAAACTCTCCAAGGTTGAATGGTTTATTATCAAATCATTTTTAAATCATCCAGAAAAAGAAAGAACATTGTGACTGTCATCCACCCCAGAAGTCTCTGATGCAATCATCAAAAAGCATGAAGACTGTCCCAATCAGGAAAATGATGTGATATGTGGTAAAACGCATCAGTCAACTACCAGCTGAATCAGCCCACGAAGTGTGCATGCACAAACATGGCAGATGACATTGGGGTGTGTAAGTGTGTGTGTGTGTGTGTGTGTGTGTGTGTGTGTGTGTGTGTGCGTGCGTGCGTGTGTGCATGCATGCATGTGCGTACATGTGTATGTGTGTGTGTGTGATATAGCTGAAATATTGTTTTGTGCTCAATCCGCTCAGCAACAAATCATAATCTGTACCTCCCATAGTTTTGAAACATGCTTTCAATAGAAAGTTCAGTCTCCTTCTTCATCGTTTGAGGGCTGCAACTCCCACTTTCACTCATATGTACATGAGTGGGGTTTTACGTGCATGACTGTTTTTACCCCGCCAGGCAGGCAGTCATACTCCATTTTTGGGGGGGAGAAAGCTCAGTCAATTTCCCTTAAAAAAAATTATGGCTTATATACTTCTGATCAGAAAAAAAAAAAAAAAGTAGCCTGTAGAAATTTCACTGTTATACCATACCCAGTTTCACTGACAATTTCCTGCAAGAGGTCATGCAGCAGGAGTAATGTTTCCCTGGCAGCCAACAGATTAATGGAATAGGCTTTTTTTCTCCACCTCCAGACATATGTCTGAGCTGCGAGTCACAAAATAACTAATTATGTTGCTGCAAATACATTCCCACCTCTCTACCCAAGCAGCAAAAATCGATACTGACTTGAGAATGCCAGACCGGTGAAAAATGTACAGCTCTTGAGGCAGTGTGCTGGGACAGCGAGGTGTTACTCTCTGCAACAATGTAACATGAGAAACTTCACAGCTGTGCATGTTCACCATAAGAAACAGGGAGAGGGGAGAAAGACACACACACACACACACAGAGAAAGAGAGAGAAACAGAGACAGACAGATAGAAGACAGTACAGAGGGGGAAATAGAGATATAGAACATGACAGCAACACAGTGAGAGACAAACAGAAAGACCGACATTATTCAACATTGTAATGTTTATGCAGAAACAAAACCATACCAATAGATCTTTCTTCAAATACAGATTTTTTTTTCTGAAATAATTGTCATGAAATCATTTACCTAACTAAGTTAATCAATCACATACTCATCACACAATCATTCATTGTTTTCGTTATGGTCTATTTCAGTATTCACACACTTTTCACAGATATAAGTACCCCCCCACCCCCCCACGCCTTGCACTCTCAGTCTCTTGCTACCTTCCTTTCTATATATGATAGTCAGTTGTGTCCAACTATGACCATCAAAACAGCAGAGTAGGCAACTGCTGTCCTGGCCATCCGGGATACGATTTGATTTTAGTGGAGACTGTCTTGTCCCACTCTCTCAGCCAAAAGGGCTTTAGGAAAATCGGTGTTGGGATGGTCCACACCAAAGGCCAACTAGCCCCAAGGGCTGCAGCACTAACTTGTCTGAGAGCCAGTGCATACTTGCCTCCAAGTTTGCGAGTCACAGTTCTTAACAAAAGGCTAAGCTTTAAATGAATTTCAATGCAGTGAAGAAACCGTTGAGCATAAAGCTCTAACTCTACTGTTGGCCCAGCTGTAAAGCTTATGTCAATCTCTGATACAAGCCGAGTACAGAAAAGTAACTGACCACAAAGTTCTGAATCAGAGGAAATTCTGGCACCAGGTGTTGAATGGAGATGATGCAGAAGTCATAGTTAGGAAACAGCTGAAATGCAGTGTGCAGGAAGTCACAAGATCTGGAAGAAAAGTGAAAAAGACTTGTCAGGGGAGTAGAATATTTGAAAAAAGAACTTTCAACAAAAGCCAAAACCTTCATTGTTCACATGTGATCCCTGCTGATTAAAAAATAACAGAAATGAAACACAAACACAGTGTGTGGAGAGGGGGGAGGGAAAAGGGATGTTTGATGGGGGAGGGGAGAAATGGGCTGGAAACAAAACAATTCAGCAGCTCACATCAACTGACATTTCACTGTTTTTCAATCATAATTTAGATCTATCGAAAGTTTCAAGCTTTTCCTATCTCCCCCACCACTTTCCAACTTTGATAAACTGTAACCACAGTTCCAAAACTTGAACAGCATTCCACATAAAAACCAATTTTCAGGAACTTCCTATTCAATTTTATGATTTATTTCCTTTGTATTAATGATGGAATTGCGGCAGTTTGATGATGCATACTGCATATGTTGATTCAAAGGTATATTGTTTGCTCTCCTCACCATCAAAAAATTAATATTTTGCAAACCATCAAAAAATTAATATTTTGCAAACTGATAAAAAATGTTGGGCTGGCTTGTGCCAGCTACCAATCTTAGCCGCATCAGATCCATACTTCACAAATATCCAAACTATTTATAGTTATATGTTCATATCTGTGAAACTTTTTATCTATTCCTCCCCAGCCAGTAGTATATTATTTTTTTACGATGAAAAAGCAGTTATTTCTTGACAAAGCTCTCCAGAAACGTTTCTCAGAAATTTTAACTGAGAACTGCACATGCGCACACGCCAGAGAGAGAGAGAAAGAGAGACAGAGGGGGAGAGAGAGAGACAGAGAAAGAGAGAGAGAGAGAACCCAGTTTTCTGTTTCAGATGCTGTAATCGTGTGCGGGGCCATTGTGTGTTTTTTCTTGTGTGTTGCATTACCTTGAAAATGCTGAATAATGCCAACGAGAAGATAGATTACAAGGAAATGAAAAAGGAAAATAAAAAGAAAATATAGACAAACACAAAATACAGGCAAAAGATAACAGAAAGGAAGGGCGAAAATGATAATGGAAGAAGAAAAAAAAAGAAAAAGATAGAGAAAAAAGAAAAGAAAGTCTTCCATGGATGCCGAGACAGCCCTGTGTATTTGCAGAACTTGAACACACACACACACACACTCTGATTTCTCCTTTAAAAAATTAGAAAATGAAAAATAAACTTTGCAGAAGTTCTTTAACTTTACAGTGGCCTCGAGAATGGATGTCTGTCAGAGGAAGGCTGGCTGTGCTGCCACACTTGTGTTTGCTGCGTATGTGGGGTGTACAGCGAACTGATGAATGTCTATGCTTGCATCAGTTACCACACCACTGTTTTCACCATTTAGAAAAAAGTTTGTTGGCCCTCCAGCAGTTGGGATATCAAATTGCTCATAAATAACAGTGAACATAGTCTGATACTATGGGGTCTGGCTCAATATTATCTGAGATGTCGCACGACTCAGAGATTAGTCACAGGACTCATGAGAAAAAGCGTTATTTCAAATGGTTCTGAATGACAGTTTGGTCAAACTGATTTCAAAGAGAGAATTTCAAATTACATGTACATTTGAATATAACCACCTCACTGATAACAATGAAGGGCATGTCCCCTCTGTCCTGTAACTACACACAACAACATGTAAGTCTTCAAAGTCAATTCCTTAACAGTTCATTATATAGTGGTGACAAGAAGTTTAGGCCAGCACACAAACCAAGAAATGCAATGATAGCTGCTGGTGCACAGAACTTTGTCCAGAGCTGGTAACACACGTCCAGTGCTGGTTGCAGCACATGTCTGGTTGTCAGCTGGTGTGCTCACACCTTATACTCATCATTTCATCCTGAACAACAAGCTAGTGGTAATGATAAAGATATAGCAACATGAGACACAGGACTTGGTCAATCACAAATGTAATATTAATGTGTGTGAGTATGTGTGTGTGTGTGTGTGTGTGTGTGTCTGTGTGTGTAAATGTGTGTGTGTGTGTGTGTGTGTGTGTGTAGGCACTTGTGTGAAAATGTGTGCATGTTTGGGTGACAGATACATGTACACAAAGGAAGTTTATCAGTCCAATCATTTCCACATTTATCCACAAACATGTGATGATCCTTACACACAAAAAGAGAACACTCTGCTAAGAAGAGTGGAACTGGGAAAACAGATTACCTTGTCTCATATTTTTCATCAACAGCAAACAGCTGGATGCTGAATGCATTGAGTCCTCCAAAGTAAACTGGCTTAAAGCGAGTTGTTTCAGACAAATCCAATCCCTGGAATAAACAGTAACATGTGGCATGAAACTGGATATAGAAATAAAATATAAATTACCAGCAATCTCTTCACATCAGGAACTCAACAACTGATAATGAATGATAACATACATAAGGTGCAAAAGTTGACGGACCCATTTCTGAATTTACATATGCTGTTCATGATGTCATCATGCTACATTCCAGCAAATAATGAATACATAAAAAGGTGCACCAACAAAGACAAAGAAACAGATGTACTCCAGATTAATCATTCACTGACACAGTTATGACATGTTTTTTCAAGTACAAAACAGTACACACAGTCATGAGCCAACACCCAAATCCATTGTCATGTCATTCTTTCTTCCCAGTCACCCAACTTCCAAAGAAGGATACTGCAGATACCTCAGTTATGGATATGGTCACATCTCCTGAATAACAATCTGGTCTGACCAGCAAAGAGACGGGAGAATCAACCAACTGAGCACTGTTTAGTCTTTGAAGGACCTTTGGCAGCTTCATTTCTTTGTCTGTTGAAAATAATGTTAAACTGTGTTGTATTGTATAGCATTTCATTTCATTGAATCACATCATATGGTATAAAACAGATTCCTCATTGTGAAATTTGCACTGCTCTCTCATGGGAGACCATGTTGACACATCTGTCACCCCTTTTCTTTCCTGCTTGTATATGTACATATTTCAATCAAAACGTTTTGTTTATATGGGTTCTTATTTGAATGATTTGTTGCTGTTTGTTTTTATTTGAATGATTTGTTGCTGTTAGTTCTTATTTGAATGATTTGTTGTGATTAGTTCTAATCTGAATGATTTGCTGTCATGAGTTCTTATTTGAAAGATTAGTTGCCCAATTTCTTATTCAAATGATTTATTGCCATGAGTTCTCAATGGAATGATTGCCAAGTGGATTTTTTGTAAGTAAGAGTGAAAAGATACAAAAAAAACAAAACAAAATCTTCCAATACTCCTTGAAACAGACAGTGTCTGACCTGGAGGATAGATGACATCATCTGGGTGAGGCTTGCGAAGGCCATGGAAAGGTGCCAGCTCAAAGCAGTCATTTAACAAATTGAAGTTCACATCGTCACTGATGCTCATGAATCCCTTGGCTAGCCCATCAACCTGAAAAACAAACGAATATGACAATATCATTTCTTTTTTTTTCTTTTTCTTTTTTCAACAAACAAGAATATAATGCAACTCATCTTCATAATAAAAAAAAAAAAAATAAAATCAGTATTCTGTCATTCACAAAAGGAAAGGGGCAATCGCCGATAGTGTAAAATTAGATCCCCATATACATACACTCTTTCAGGTGACAGGAAAAAAAAGAATCCGTAAGATACAGTTGGAATATGATGTAATGCCTGGGCATTCCATATACCTACATGATCAGAGTTTTTACTCTTTTGGAGTCTGTTAACTTCCCTGAGGATTCATCAGATGATGGTGAGTAGAAACTCAGATGATCACTTGTTTCCCATCAGTTTTAACCACCACATCTGTGCATTTCACCAGACTCTTAATCCCTGGCCCATGCATGAATGTGTAGTCAGTCATGTCTGACCATGACCATCAGAACAGCAGAGGAGGCAACTGTCCAGAATATCTGGGCTAGTATTTGATTATAGTGGAAAGTGTCTTGCCCAAGTTACATCCCCACTCTCTCAGTCAAGAGGAGCTGAATTCCCACTGCAGTGGAGAAACCATTGATCACACATCTCACTTTACTGTTTGGCCCAACTGGAAGCTTAAGTCAGTCTCTGATATAAGCAGAGCATTGAGCCATGCTGGCCTTTTAAAGAGATCCTTATAGCCTGATAATGCCAATCTACTTGAAGCAGCATTTACAGAATTTAAAAGACAATGAAACATGAAACAATAATCACAATAGTTTGCTAACTTGATTGGATCCTAACCTGTATGACTTGTTTTCTATCATGTGTGCAGGCATGCATGTGTGTAAATAAGACAAAAATCTGAAACACACTTCTTGTCATATCCAGTCTGCAAACTGCCTGGCTCAGTCAAGGAAGGAATGCATGCACTCAGACACACGCCCTTGCCAGAGACACTGAATTTCTCCATGTTGCTTCTGCTCCTATCTGTCTGAGTGTCTCTGTAACCCATGACCCTTGCATTTTGGCCTATCACGGTCAGTTACCATAGTACACTGTATATGTGTGCAGCTATGAAAAACACATATACATTGGGATTCAAGCAAAAACAGTCTGTGATCTCTTGCTTTAACAAACATAAATACACAAAAAAGAAGACAAAAACAACTTGGGACAACTAACAAAAACTGTGCAGTTCCTTTTTTTTTTTCAATGACCTTGGAACATTTTTTTAAAATCTAAAATCTCCTGTTAAGAATTTTCAAGTAGTACTTGTGTCACAAAATAGGGTCAACCACAAAGACTTTCCCTTCAAGGAGATGCTCCCCACTTCCACCTTTCCATTTGAATAGAACTAAAATCATTTTCAACCCAATTAAAAAAACAACAACAACAACAAACAACAGCAACAACATTAAATAAAAATTGGACAAAGATCTTTTCAGCTGCAAAGCTGTATATTGATAGCATATTATACACTACACATACTAGTAAAGTATGCATGTTCAATAATAAATATCTAACATAAGTTCACAACATCTTGTTGCAGTGCTGTGTTGATATAAAAGAGACACAATATAAATTTCCCATGAACAACACAGGTGATGTCAGTACATAACAGACCTCAGCAACAAGGCAATGCATGTGATGTAAGTACATTACAGACCTCAACACAAGGCAATGCATGTGCTGTCAGTGCATAACAGACCTCAGCAACAAGGCATTGCACATAACAACAGACATCAGCAACAAGGCAATGTACATAACAACAGACCTCAGCAACAAGGCATTGCACATAACAACAGACCTCAGCAACAAGGCACTGCACATAACAACAGACCTCAGCAACAAGGCACTGCACATAACAACAGACCTCAGCAACAAGGCATTGCACATAACAACAGACCTCAGCAACAAGGCATTGCACATAACAACAGACCTCAACAAGGCAATGATAACAACAGACCTCAGCAACAAGGCACTAAACGTAACAACAGACCTCAGCAACAAGGCAATGCATATAACAACAGACCTCAGCAACAAAGGACTGTACATAACAACAGACCTCAGCAACAATGCAATGTACATAACAACATACCTCAGCAAGGCATTGCACATAACAACAGACCTTAGCTACAAGGCAATGTACATAACAACAGACCTCAGCAACAAGGCAATGTACGTAACAACAGACCTTAGCAACAAGGCATTGAACATAACAACAGACCCCAGAAACAAGGCATTGTACATAACAACAGACCTCAGTAACAAGGCAATACATAACAACAGACCTCAGCAACAAGGCATTGTACATAAAACAGACCTCAGTAACAAGGACATACATAACAACAGACCTCAGCAACAAGGCAATGATAACAACAGACCTCAGCAACAAGGCACTAAACGTAACAACAGACCTCAGCAACAAGGCAATGCATATAACAACAGACCTCAGCAACAAAGGATTGTACGTAACAACAGACCTCAGCAACAATGCAATGTACATAACAACATACCTCAGCAAGGCATTGCACATAACAACAGACCTCAGCAACAAGGCACTGAACGTAACAACAGACCTCAGCAACAAGGCAATGCATATAACAACAGACCTCAACAACAAAGGATTGTACATAACAACAGACCTCAGCAACAAGGCACTGCGCATAACAACAGACCTCAGCAACAAGGCAATGACAACAACAGACATCAGCAACAAGGCTATGATAACAACAGACCTCAGCAACAAGGCAATACATGTGCTCATCCTGAGCATCAACCAGCTCCGCCAAGAAGTACTCTCCATATATCTCCTTCAGACTGTCCGTCCGGTGACCAAAGACTTCCATCACATCATCATGATCTTGCACCCTAATCATTACAACAAAGTAAGATTTACTGTTAACATCAACAGATTTGCATGCAAGGAAGATAGCTTTTTACCTTAGCACTCAGATTCAATGAAAAAATGAGATACTTTCATCACTCATATCTTACAATTTGAAAAAAATGAAGAACAAAATTCTCGATCATCTTCAAAAGTAGGCATGTCAAACTACACACAAACACATATTCATCTATCTCTTTCTCTCTCTGTATATATATATATATCTGTGCGTGCGTGCATGCGTGTGCATTGCTCTTTGAGTGAGTGTGTGACTCTAGCTCCCTTATTACAAACTGATAAATAATTTTACATCCAACACATATGAAAATAATGCTTGATGCTTTGTTGCTCTATTGGCGACTCTGAGCTGTGCTTTCTGAGTCAGCTGGATGTGTATTCATGGCGCAAATTCAACAGGTTGCTTTTAGTGTCTCATTATAAAAACAACAACAAAGAAATGTAATATACCAGTTAAGTTCATTTCCCGTGATGGACACAATCATTACCAGAATCTCAAGCAAGCAAACATAACTGTTTAACAAATATTGCCAAGAGTAATACTTTACAGGATGTACACTTAAAATATAGATTCCACTATGATAAACATGGCCGAAAATATCATATGCAACTTTTGATATTTTTGGTGCGTGTGTGTGTGTTGTTGTTTTTTTTTGTAAACAATGATTGCCTTCATTAAGTGTCTTTGTCAGATGTCCACATACCTGGCTTTGCGAATGTCAAGTAAAGGAACATGATTCTGGCGATGGCACACGTACACAGAGTGGGGTGTTTGTAAAGGCCTTGACGGTACCAAAGGTTCAAAGACACTAGCAATCGAGGAATCTACACAGAGAGAAAAAAACCCCAATAACTTGGATAGTGATCAGTACATTGTGGAATCTACACAGAGATTAAACAATAATAACTTGAACAGTGATCAGTACACTGAGGAATCTATAGACATAATGGAAAACCAACAACCCAATAACTTGAACAGTGATCAGCAGATTGAAGAATCTACACAGAGAAAAAAATAACAATAACCTGAACAGTGATCAGCAGACTGAGGAACCTACAGAGATTTAAAACAACAACAACAACAAAAACTTGAACAGTGATCAGTACATCAAGGAATCTACACAGATATAGAAACAATAACTTAACAGTAATCAGTAGATTGAGGTACCTTCAGACATTAAAACAATATCTTGAACAGTTTCAACAATATGCAAGAATATGTCCAGAAAGTAAAACAATAATTTGAAAAATTCTGTGTCCAAAGGATGTGTTTTTAAAATAATTAATGATTTAAAAAAATTAAATCAGCCTTTTAAAAAAGCTCTATTTGCTGTCATTTTTCTCAATCGATAACATTACAAAATGGTTTGCAGCGCTCACTAAAATCCTTTGAGGATGGAATGCCCAATGCTTACTTTAGCTGCAATTTGTTTATTTTGTGATCATTTTAATTCATTTTTATGTAATGTTTTACACCAACCTTATTATACAAGGCCTGATTAGCACATTTGGTTATGTTGGGTTCACCCCCAAACCCCAGCAGATGCAGTATAGTGTATATGGATCTGTCTAAATGCTCTGACACCTGGAAACTGAGCTGCAATCAAACAGGTCCCCTAGCTTGTCGAGGACCAGGAATTGGTTGCATTTATAAGCAATCTTAGAAGCACTGGGCTTGCTCAGCATTAAGAATTTTCCTAAGTATGCTAACATTGCTTATGCAACTCAGCCCTGGTGTATAAATGTCTTCTGATAGATATGATTATGACTGTCTGATGTAGGAAGTTTCTTCTGTCATTATGAAAAAGAACTCAGGCTTTTCCATTAAAAATGTCTACATCCCAGGAAAAGTTTTTTCACATATAAATATCTATTTATGAGAAAATATGTATTCCTATTCCTTCTTTATTTTTTTAAATCATCATAATAAGTGTCTCTGAATCTATTATCATTTTCATATGAGCCGCCTCTTCTCACATTTTAAAAACATTTTTTAATCATCATGAGATAGGTGTCTTTGAATCCACTATCTTTCCAAAATGATTATTCTCTCATACTTTTTTAAGTACTCAGGTATCTCACCAGGTAAGTGTCCTCGAGACACCACCAAGAAGATGAAGAGCAAGTCAGTAACAACATTGAAAGCAGTGTTGACAATCTCCCAGGCACACAGCTGAGCGTGCTCCGGGACAGCAACAAAGTAGTGCACAAAGAGGGAGTTCAGCGCCGTGTACTCAAAGCCATCATAGAAACTGCTCAGCCAGTGTTCCCACTCCGACGGTTTGACCTCTGAAATGTTGGGGTAATCATACAACGCTGCATGTCCCATGGTCTCCTCCTGTTCGTTGATCAGGGTGACTGCCAGAACTGCCTTCTCACTGACAGACATGACAGAGCACGGAATTCAAACATCACAGATAAACATTTACAGAAAACAACTGAATAAACCTCTCACTGACAGACATGACAGAGCACGGAATTCAAACATCACAGATAAACATTTACAGAAAACAACTGAATAAACCTCTCACTGACAGACATGACAGAGCACGGAATTCAAACATCACAGATAAACATTTACAGAAAACAACTGAATAAACCTCTCACTGACAGACACGATAGAGCACGGAATTCAAACATAACAGATAAACATTTACAGAAAACAACTGAATAAACCTCTCACTGACAGACACGATAGAGCACGGAATTCAAACATAACAGATAATTATTTACAGAAAACAACTGAATAAACCTCTCACTGACAGACATGACAGAGCACGGAATTCAAACATAACAGATAAACATTTACAGAAAACAACTGAATAAACCTCTCACTGACAGACATGACAGAGCACGGAATTCAAACATCACAGATAAACATTTACAGAAAACAACTGAATAAACCTCTCACTGACAGACATGACAGAGCACGGAATTCAAACATCACAGATAAACATTTACAGAAAACAACTGAATAAACCTCTCACTGACAGACACGATAGAGCACGGAATTCAAACATAACAGATAAACATTTACAGAAAACAACTGAATAAACCTCTCACTGACAGACACGATAGAGCACGGAATTCAAACATAACAGATAATTATTTACAGAAAACAACTGAATAAACCTCTCACTGACAGACATGACAGAGCACGGAATTCAAACATAACAGATAAACATTTACAGAAAACAACTGAATAAACCTCTCACTGACAGACATGACAGAGCACGGAATTCAAACATAACAGATAAATATTTACAGAAAACAACTGAATAAACCTCTCACTGACAGACATGACAGAGCACAGAATTCAAACATCACAGATAAACATTTACAGAAAACAACTGAATAAACCTCTCACTGACAGACACGATAGAGCACGGAATTCAAACATCACAGATAAATATTTACAGAAAACAACTGAATAAACCTCTCACTGACAGACATGACAGAGCACAGAATTCAAACATAACAGATAAATATTTACAGAAAACAACTGAATAAACCTCTCACTGACAGACATGACAGAGCACAGAATTCAAATATCACAGATAAATATTTACAGAAAACAAACTAAACCTCTCAGTCTCACTGACAATTGTGGTTCGTCCGTCGGGGATCGAAGAGCACCATCTAGTCATCCTGGGGTGGGTGGGTTGGGCTCTGTGGGTGCGCAGATGACTGGTCAGGCCAATCCGCGCCCGGAAGGTTCTGACACAGTGTGGACAGGGGATGGTGGCGGCTGTCGGGGACTTGCTGGCACTGCTTTTCCTGGCCTGTCTGCGTTGCTCTGCTGCAGCGATTCTGTTGGCCTCACAGGATTTGGTGCCTTTGTGGACAGCTGAACGCCACTTTGGTCTGTCCATTGCATTCAGCTCCCATGTGTCGTGGCTGATGTTGAAGGCCTTCAGAGAAGCTTTCAGAGTGTCTTTAAAGCGCTTCTTTTGGCCTCCATGGGAGCGCTTGCCATGTTGGAGTTCGCCGTACAGCAGTTTTTTGGGGAGCCGGTGGTCTGGCATGCGAACTACATGGCCTGCCCAGCGCAGCTGGGCCTGCATCAAGATGGTGTAGATGCTGGGCAAGTTTGCACGAGTGAGTACCTCTGTGTCAGGGATCTTCTCTTGCCACTTTATGCCGAGAAGTTTTCTGAGGCTGGTGGTGTGGAAGTGGTTCAGCTTTTTGGCATGGCGTTTGTAGACCGTCCATGATTCACATCCATAGAGCAGTGTGGTGAGAACTATGGCCTTGTATACTTTGAGCTTCCTCTCCAGGGTGGTGCCTCTCCTGTTCCAAATGTTCTTATGGAGTCTGCTGAAGGCAGCGCTGGCTTTGGCGAATCTGGCATTCACCTCGTCGTCGATGACAACGGTGCGAGAGTGTACTGCCCAGGTATGTGAACTTATCCACCGCATTCAGTTGTTGCCCGTTGATGAAGATGTTTGGTTCAACGTAAGGCTTTCCTGGAACTGGCTGGTGCATCACCTCAGTCTTCTTTGTGCTGATTGTGAGGCCAAAGTTGTCACAGGCAGCAGAGAACTTGTTGACGCTGTGTTGCATGTCAGCTTCGGAGGCAGCGTTGAGAGCGCAGTCATCAGCAAACAGGTAGTCGTTGACGGTGTCTGTCCTCACCTTGGTTTTTGCTTGAAGCCTCCTGAGGTTGAAGAGTGAGCCATCTGTGCGGTACCTGATGCCAATGCCTACGTCAGCGTCTCTGAAGGCATCTGTCAGCATGGCTGAAAACATGAGACTGAACAGGGTGGGGGCAAGAACACACCCTTGCTTGACTCCGTTGGAGACAGGAAATGGTTCTGAAGTCTCTCCATTGTCTTGGACTCAGGCCCGCATCCCATCGTGTAGTTGCTGTATGATGGTGATGAACTTTCTGGGACATCCGTACTTCGCCATGATTCTCTAAAAGGCCATCTCTGCTAACAGTATCCAAGGTCTTGGTCAAATTGACATAGGTGGAGTAAAGGTCGGCGTTCTGTTCCTGATACTTCTCCTGGAGCTGCCTGGCAGCAAACACCATGTCGATAGTCCCGCGTTCTTCCCAGAAGCCACACTGGCTCTCTGGTAGGAGACCTTGCTCAAGGTGCGCTATGAGACGGTTGAGTAGCACTCTGGCCAGAGTCTTGCCTGCAACGGACAGCAGGGATATTCCATGATGGTTGTCAGAGGCCTGACGATTTCCTTTGCGCTTGTACAGGTGTATGATGGAAGCGTCTTTGAAGTCCTGTGGAACTGCCTCATGCATGCTGCCAGATGAGCTGGAATAGCTGATGAATCTTCTCAGTCAGCGCCATACCACCTTCTTTGTAGACCTCAGCTGGAATAGAGCTGGAATAGAGTCTGAGCCAGGGGCTTTGGCATTGGATAGCAGACGGATAGCTTTCTGGGTCTTCTCCAAAGTTGGAATGGCATCCAACGACTCACTGACTGGCACCTGGGGGAGTCGGTAGATGGCTTCATCATTGATGGTGGAAGGGTGGTTCAGTACGCTGTCAAAGTGTTCAGCCCATCTCTCAAGGATCCCGTCCTTGTCAGTGATTAGGGTAGAACCATCAGCACTGAGGAGTGGAGCAGATCCGGAGGTGGTGGGACCGAAGACTTCTTTCAGACCGTTATAGAAGTTCTTCATGTCGTTTTTGTCTGCAAAGCCCTGGATCTCATCAGCTTTGTTGATTAACCAGGAATCCTGTATCTGCTGCAGCTTCAGCTGGATGGTGCTGTGTGCACTCTTCAGTATATCTTTCTTTGACTGTGACTTGGGATCTTCAATGTGGGCTCTGTAGGCTTGGCGTTTGTCTTCCAGCAGCTGCTTGATCTCAGTGCAGTTCTCATCAAACCAGTCTTTGTGCTTCCTGTCAGAAGGCCCCAGGCACTCCATGACAGTGTTGTACACCGTCTCATGCAGTGCGCCCCATGCTGCCTCCACATTCTGGTTGTCCAGCACAGTGGACTCAAGGCGTTCCTCCAGGGTGTCAGCAAAGCTCTGCTTGATGTTACCTAGCTCCAGCTTGTTGACATTCAGGCGTTTGGGTGCTTTCATGCACTGAGGCCGTCTCTTGGGCTGGATGCGGAGGTTGAGTTTGGAGACGATAAGGCGGTGGTCTGTCCAGCACTCGGCGCCGCACATTGCCCTCGTGACTCGTACGTCCTGCCTGTCCCTCTTCCTGACGATGACAAAGTCGATGAGATGCCAATGCCCAGAGCGAGGATGCATCCATGACGTCCTGTTATGGGTAGGGAGGCAGAAGACGGTGTTTGTGATAAGAAGGTCGTGCTCGGCACATGTCTGGAGAAGTAGTTGACCATTGCTGTTACAGTTGCCAACCCCATGCTTCCCAATCACACCTTCCCAGGAGGTGCTGTCACAGCCAACTCTCGCGTTTAAGTCACCAAGAATGATGAGCTTGTCTGCGTTGGGAACAGTGGTGATGACAGCGTTCAGGTCCTCGTAGAACTTGTCCTTGATCTCATCCGGGTTGGTCATGGTGGGCGCGTAGGCGCTGACAGTGGTGGTAAACTTCTTACCGTGGCATAAAGGGAGTTTTATCGTCATCAGGCCATCGTTCACTCCTTTCAGGGGGCCAGCCAGCTTGCCAACGAGGGTTGTCTTCACTGCAAAACCAACTCCAGCCTCACGTCTCTCTTCAGGTCCGCGACCACTCCAAAAGGTGTAGCCTGCGCCTTGCTCACACAGTTCGCCTTCTTCTGCCAGTCTGGTCTCACTTAAGGCAGCGATGTCGATGTTGTACCTAGCTAGTTCACTCGCAATTAGTGCTGTGCGTCTCTGTGGTCTGTCCGAGTCGCCACTGTCCAGAAGCGTACGCACGTTCCACGTGGCAATGGTCAATGGGGTGCTCCTTGTTTTCTTCTTTCTTTCCTTTGTGTGTCGACCGCTTGAGTAGGGTCCCCGTAAGCCGCGGTATGCTGACTAGGGTGGTGTGGAGCAGGCAATGTTTAGGGCACCTTTTCTAGCCCCTTCCTCATGCCATGGAGGTGAGCAGTGCTGTCCTGAAGAGGGCTGCTCAGTCACTCAGGGGGCTGCCGATCTCCACCACTGCTCCAGTTGGTGAAAAACGACCCTATGGCCTGAGCCGCCTGTGTGCAGGTCCGTGGCTACGACTGCCAGTGTACCCACACCTGTCACTTCGTCGCTCACCTGTCGCCACAGGGCTTGGGGAAAATGATGGTATAGGATGAAGAATGACTGATGACTTGCGCGATGACTTTGTTTATAGTGAGGAGGAGTTGTGCACCGTCGACCTCACTCTCTTGTCCGAGACCGTCTGTATCCAGTGGCAAGATGAGGTCAAGACGACTGGAGATGGAAACGGATGCAGTGGATGACCAGGATGTCCTATGTGCCTCATCCTGCCCTCAGCACTCCACAGTGCTCTGCTGCAACCGCCTTTCTCTCCGTTGAACCATGAAGGTTTCTTCCGCAGAGTCTGCCAGATCAAGTCTTCACATGCTTGGGTGGTGGTGGTGTGTCCATCGAGATCGATGATGACCATCGATGTCATCCAGATTGGGGATGGGGGGAGGGTGGTGGTGGGGTGGGGGGAAGGATGCTCATGAGTCTATCTGTGAGTGCGCAGATGGCTGAATAGTCCAATCTGCGCACGAAATGTTCGCTGACAGTTGGGGCAGACAAAGACAGGCATATCATTGTCAGGGAGCTTGTTTGCCCGTGACTTTCTGGCCTGCCTCTTCTGAACAGCTGCAGCAGTCCTGTTGGCCTCGCACAACTTGGCGCCTTTGTGCACAGCAGCGCGCCATTTGTTACGGTCCACTGCAGATTCCTCCCAGGAGTCAGGGTTGATATCAAACGCTTTCAGAGAGACTTTCAGAGTATCTCTGAAGCGCTTCTTCTGACCTCCGTGTGATCTCTTCCCTTGTTGCAGCTCGCCATAGAAGAGCCTTTTGGGCAGCCGATGGTCTGGCATGCGTGCCACGTGTCCAGCCCAGCGAAGCTGGGACTGCATCAGGATGGTGAAGATGCTGGGAAGGGTGGCTTTTGCGAGCACCTCTGTGTCTGGGGTCCTGTCTTGCCACTTGATGTTCAGTAGCTTCCTGAGGCATGTTGTGTGGAAGTGGTTCAGCTTCTTGGCATGTCGTTGGTACACTGTCCAAGTTTCGCAGCTGTACAGTAGTGTGGGGAGAACTACTGCTCTGTAGACCTTTAGCTTGGTCTCAAGACTAATGCCTCTTCTGTTCCAGACATTTGCACTGAGTCTACCAAAAGTTGCACTTGCTCTTGCAATCCTGACATTCACTTCATCGTCGATGGTCGCATTTCGTGACAGTGTGCTGCCAAGGTATGTGAACCGCTCCACCGCACTGAGTCTCTGACCGTTGACTGTGATGTTGGGCTCAACGTAGGGTTTCCCTGGGGCTGGCTGATGGAGAACTTCAGTTTTCCTCGTGCTGATGGTAAGGCCGAAGTTCCTGCTGGCAGTGGCAAACTTGTCGACGCTGAGTTGCATGTCAGCTTCAGATCCAGCGTTGAGGGCACAGTCATCAGCAAACAAAAAGTCTCTGATGATGTCTGTCATGACCTTCGTTTTTGCTTGAAGCCTTCTGAGGTTAAACAGCTTGCCATCTGTTCGGTACTTTAGGCCGATTCCAACATCGCCATCTCTGAAGGCATCAGTAAGCATTGCAGAGAACATGAGGCTGAACAGCGTTGGAGCCAGGACGCAGCCTTGCTTGACACCATTTGTGACAGCAAAAGGAGCAGATGTTTCGCCATTGTCCTGGACTCGAGCCTGCATGCCTTCATGGAATTGGCTGACCAAGGAAATAAATTTCCGAGGGCATCCGTACTTGGCCATGATCTTCCACAGTCCCTCTCTACTCACGGTGTCAAAGGCCTTAGTGAGGTCGACATAGGTGGAGAACAGATCAGCATTTTGCTCCTGACATTTCTCTTGCAGCTGCCTTGCAGCAAACACCATGTCCGTGGTTCCGCGCTCTTTCCGGAATCCACATTGGCTCTCAGGCAAATGACCTTGGTCAAGGTGTGCTGTGAGGCGGTTTAGTAGGATCCTGGCAAGTATCTTGCCTGCGATGGAGAGCAAGGAAATGCCCCGATGGTTATCACAGGCTTGCCGGTTCCCCTTTCGCTTGTACAAGTGAATGATAGATGCATCTTTGAAATCCTGGGGGATCGTCTCTTCTTTCCACATGAGTGAGTACAGCTGATGAAGCTTCTCAGTCAGCACAGTGCCTCCATCCTTGTAGACCTCTGCTGGTATGGAGTCTGAGCCAGGTGCTTTGCCACTGGATAGCAGACGGATTGCTTTCTGGGTCTCAAGAAGTGTTGGCAGATCGTCCAGTGCTTCGTTGGTGGGGACTTGTGGGAGACGGTCTATGGCTTCATCATTTATGGAGGAAGGGCGATTTAAGACACTGTTGAAGTGCTCAGCCCATCGTTCGAGAATGTTCTCCTTCTCGGTGATCAAGGTATTCCCATCTGCACTGAGGAGGGGGGATGATCCTGAGGATGTGGGGCCGTAGACTTCTTTTAAGGCATCATAGAACCTCTTCATATCGTGCCTGTCAGCATATCCCTGGATCTCATCAGCTTTGTCACTCAGCCACTTATCCTGCATCTGGCGTAACTTTTGCTGAACAGTCCTGCGGATGGCATTGTACGCATCCTTTTTTGATGTGGATTTTGGGTTGCTCAGGTGGGCTTGATGCAGACGGCGTTTCTCATCCAGAAGCTGCTTGATTTCATCACAGTTTTCATCAAACCAGTCTTTGTGCTTTCTGATCATGGGTCCCAGGGTCTCTGAAGCTGTACTATAGATCAGCTCACGCAGGGTCCTCCAGTCAGACTCCACATTCTGGTTGTTCAGAGAGGCGGATTCCAGACGATCTTCCAGCAGCTCCACAAAGGACTGTTTGATGGTGATGTTTTTCAGCTTAGCGATGTTGAGCCGTTTTGGAGCCTTCTGGCCTTGGGGGCGTCTCTTGGGCTGGATTCGAATATTCAGCTTCGAGACTACAAGGCGATGGTCTGTCCAACACTCGGCGCCGCACATGGTCTTTGTTACACGTACATCTTGCCTATCCCTTTTCCTGACGATGACATAATCGATGAGATGCCAATGCTTTGAGCGAGGGTGCATCCATGACGTCCTGTTACGGGTAGGGAGGCAGAAAACTGTGTTGGTTATCAGCAGTTCGTGCTCTGCACATGTCTGAAGCAAAAGCAATCCATTTGGGTTGCAGTGGCCCACACCGTGCTTTCCAATCACTCCATCCCAGGAGATGTAGTCAGAGCCAACTCTAGCATTGAAGTCCCCAAGAATGATGAGCTTGTCTGCTTTAGGGATGGCAGCAATGACAGAGTGAAGGTCCTCGTAGAACTTCGCCTTCACTTCATCCGGGTTGGTCATGGTTGGGGCGTAGGCACTGACAATGGTGAGGTGCTTCTGGCCAGATGCCAGTGGGAGTTTCATGGTCATAAGCCTATCGTTGACTCCCTTTGGGATTCCAGCTAGCTTGCTGACAAGTGCTGTTTTTACTGCAAAACCAACACCAGCCTCACGTCGCTCTTCGCTTCCTCGTCCACTCCAGAAGAAGGTGTAACCAGATCCCCGTTCACAGAGCTCGCCTTCGCCTGCAAGCCGAGTCTCACTCAAGGCTGCGATGTCGATATTGTATCTGGCGAGTTCGGATGCAACTAGTGCTGTTCTCCTTTGGGGTCTGTCCGCGTTATCTCTGTCCAGGAGAGTCCTTATGTTCCAAGCACCAATGGTGAGAGGAACGATCCTTGCTTTTTTCTTTTCTTTCTCTTTGTTTCGACCGCTGATGTAGGGTCCCCGCCAGCCGCGGTATGCTGGCCAGGGTGATATGGAGCAGGCAATTTTTAGGGCACCTTTTCTAGCCCCTTCCTCATGCCAGGGAGGTGAGCAGTGCATTCCTAAAGAGGGCTGCTCAGACGCTCAGACGGCTGCCGAGCTCCATCGCTGCTCCTGTCGACGAAGAACGACCCTATGGCCTGAGCCGCCTGCGTGCAGGTCTGCGGCTGCGACTGCCAGTGTACCCACACCTGTCGTTTCGTCGCTCGCCTGTCGCCACAGGACTTGGGGGTGATGAAATGATGAAGGATGAAAGGTCATTTTGGATGACTGATGACTTGCGCGATGAGTTTGTTTAAAGTGAAGAGGAGTTGCGCAACGTCGACCTCACTCTCTCGTCCGGGTCCACCAATTTCCAGTGGCAAGACTAAGTCGAGACGACTGGAGGATGAGCACGGATGCAGTGGATGACCAAGATATCCTTTCGGTGTCTCATCTTGCTCTCTGCACTCCACAGTGCGTTGCTGTAACCGCCTTCCTCTCCGTTGAACCGATAGGTTTCTTCCGCAGATTCTGCCGGATCCAGACTTCGCATGCATGGGTAGACACACCCCGGGGGCCAACTGCGTGTGGCATGCACACAGCACGGTGGAGCTAGATGGCCGTCGGTGGCTCTCCTGAGCCGACGCCCTTTTATGGATCTCCATAAGGGTGTCTAGCCACCCGCCTCACCAGTCCCAGAAGGGAGTGGTGGGAGTGCCGGTTTAGTCGTCGGCAACCCGACCCTGAACAGGTTGTACTGGATTACAGGTTACCAGTAGCAGATCTAATGACCTGACCTGACCGGGTAGACAAGCCCTACCTGCTTGGGTAGACAAGCCCTAACTCACCAAGGGTTTGAGACCCGTCGGCTACCCTCACCTAGTTTAGCCAGCCTGTCAAAGCTGTTGCCCGGGGGTTAGGCGCTGCCGCATGCTAGCAGCTTCTAGGACCCATAAGTGAGAGCTGGGTGCCGGTGGGGACCAACAGAGGACGAAACACTCCCGGAAGAGCGTGACAAGCCCCCCCTCTAGAGGTACTACCCCTCCCGTGCACCCCCTAACCCCCACTGACAATACGTCAATAGTGACATGCACACAACAGAACATGGAATTAAAATGAACTCACAGACAGACACAACAGAACATGAATTTCAAACATCACAGATATATATTTACAGAAAATAACTAAATAAACCTCTCACTGACACACATGACAGACTCTCAGAGCATGGAATTAAAAAATCAAAGATAAATATTTACAGAAAACAACTAAATAAACCTCTCATTAAGTTAACAGATACAACAAAGCATGGAATTCAATCATCACAGATAAATATTTGCAGAAAACAACACTGACAGACACACAACAGAACGTGGAATTCAAACATCTCAGATAAATATTTAGAGAAAACAGCAATCTAAACCTCTCACTGACTGACACAACATATAAAATTTAAACAATTTAGATCAATATCAAAGTTGAACAGAAAACAACAATCTAAACACAAAATTACTTTTGATGCTGGCATTAATGTATATAAAAAATTAAAAAAAGAAAAGAAAAAGAAAAACAAGGTCAAATATAAACACTTCACTGTGAGTATAAGACAGAGAGAGAGAGAGAGAGAGAGAGAGAGAGAGAGAGAGAGAGAGAGAGAGAGAGAGAGAGAGAGAGAGAGAGAAGACAACACAAGACACAATTTTTTATTTCGAGGATATATATAAGCACTGGTGTGCTTTTTTTTACATCCAGTCTCTGCCCTGAATAGGGTGTACACTACACAATACTAAAAAAAACAATTAAAGCATGTTTTTATTCAGTATTAGTAGAGAGAGAGAGGGGGGCTGGGGAGGGGGGCCAGGGGGGTTCGGGAGGTGGGGGGGGAGGGGCGGACAGACAGAGAATATTCATTGATTACTGTTATTCTTAGCAATAAAAAGAATAAACAGAAAAGAAAAAAAAATATATATATAATTATATATACATGTATATGTTTATGTCAAAACAACAAAATGTCACATAAATAGTTTCAGTCCTCATTGACTAAACTGGTCAAAAAATGTTGAGAAGCTCACATGATATCAACAACATTCACCCTCCCAAACAGCTTCTCTGTCCAGGGCTGAGCCAGCCTGCGAACATCTGGAGCATCCAGAGGCTCGGTGCGTCTGGCTCTTATCACCACGATGTCTCCAGCAGAATTCTCAGGGCTTGTCATCCTCAGTTGCTGCTGCTCTGATCTCAAGTAGACAGTTGAAAGTACTAAGAAAAAAGAAGAATAAAAAAAAAAATAAAAAAAAATTAAAAAACCTAAACATTTACTGTTTTACATCAACTTATAGATCTTTGTAGACATGAAAATTGACAGTGAAAACCTACATTGGACACATTTCCTCAAACAAGGAACTTGCCTGAGAAAATGACTTTCTTTTCCAAATAAGTGTGAAAGAAAATTATGTACTTCAAACGCTTGGCACATTTTATGCTGGTACATGATTTGCAGAATTATTCTTGTTTCGTTTAAATATGAACACAAATTATAAAAACATTTATTTTAGAATTAGATGTCACATTGTTTAGTATGTAAACTATCTTTTAAAAAACAGCATCTCAGTGTGAAGGACAGAGAATAGTTCATATATCGAAGATGCTTATGCCCAATTAATCCTAGAAATGCATATAATCATGTAACAGCCTCCCAAACTGACCACTTTTTAAGGAAAGAAGCACTAAGTTGGGTTTTTTTTTTTGTTTTTTACAATAATGTGTGACTTGTTTATCACAGCAACTGCATATGTTTAGTTGTTGTTTTTTTGTTTTTGTTTTTTAAAGAAATGGCTTTCCAAAGTCACTAAGAAAAAACTGGTGTGGTAGAGTAAAGAAAGAGCTGGGAAAAAATCCAGGTAAAAGTTTCCACCTGAATTCCATCACGTTCCTAGGTTGTGAAAAGCTTATCCACAGACCACAGTATTCCATCAAATCACCAGATCCATTGTTATTTCTGTTGATTTTATTGTGCATGATGTATCAATCATATCAATACATATCTAGATCCATACACTGAGTACAATGCAATAAAAATTTCCTGTGCGTAAATGAAACACTTGATTAAATACTACACACGGCCTATGGATCACCAGACAAATGTAACAAAAAGTGCGTGAGGCAATGCATTTTTATTAATTATTTGTTGCAGTTGTCACAAACCCATAGCACTATTTTTTTCAAGTTGTGATGTCACTTTCTTTCGTTGTTGACAGATGCTTATGGGAAACAATGTATACCAAATATAGCTATTTTATCATTATGGTTCTCAACGTTTAAATTCTTGTTAATGTTGGCCTGCTGTATACTTTTTCAGTGATGATGAAACTTTCTTAATTTTCGCTTGTTTCGTTTTCTGGACACATTAGATTCACCAAACAGCTGGCTCGGAGTGATTCTGCTTTCAAGATGTTACCACGCGTTATCAATTCGCAAACTTTATCTGGCACCAAAATACAGAAGGATTTCTCATAAACCTTAAAAAATGCAATGCCTTATCGTTGCAAAATCCTCTTGATTCAACCATTCTATCTTGTGTCAAGCAGACGTCAATTACGAAAGTGGCGCCTTTCGTCATCAGCGGCAATAGCAGGCTCTCATTGGGTAAAAAACAAACCAAACCAACAGCATGTTTTAATAAAGAATACTTTCATATGTAAATATTCATCTTACATTTCAAATACTGAAATCTAACAGTATTGGTATATTCCTCAAATGACATATCCCTACTCATATTTTCATAGTATGGACAAGCACCGTTGCAATAAGAGCACTTCAACTTCCGGTTTGCAAAAGCAAAAACGAGCGTGGACGTTGTCTCAAAAGCTTTTCATTCATCTACGTGTATACAGTTAGCTTGTTTGTTGTTGTTGTTTTCGACAGATAAACAAACATGGAGGACTCAATTGATGGAAAGACCAAAGTTCCAAAGATTGCGAAGGTAAATACCTTATTTTTCGTGTGAAAAGTTTGTTTAATGCCAAACATTTCAAGTCACAGTGTTTACAATACACAATCCAAAAGCATGAAGTTAAGACTTTAATTTCCAATGCGTCATAGAGCTCAGGATGTAGATCACCAAGAATGTGGATTGTTTATAGCTGTTCTGTTAATTACCACTTCTTGTTTTTGCTTGCTGAAGCAGCATTTGTCGTAATCACTGATTGATGCGATCACATTGCCACTGATTGACTGAATCAACAGATTTCCTTATTTCTGCTGACATCTTGAAGTAAAACAATTATTGAGATAATCGTAATCAATGATAAGTAGGTAATATAACTAAACTGGGAGTATAATACAACTTCCCTATTTTGGTGTCATATAGTGATATACTGTACCATGTTAAACTGATGCATTCGAGTTTGACATTGTAACTTATGTAAGTATATATCTTTATACAAATTATAGAACTAAACAGTGAGTATAAAAACTATAGTATAATACAAATTCCACATATTTGTTGCATAAATCTGAAATCTGATGCATATGTCTTGCTGTGATAAACAGATATGAAAAAAAAGTAGAATGAAATATTTGTACGTTTCAAAATAACTGTATTCTACAAATCCACAGGTGAAGAACAAAATGCCAGCCCCAGTGCAGATCACGGCAGAGCAGCTGCTCCGAGAGGCTAAAGAGAGGGAGCTTGAGCTGGTGCCACCAGTAAGTACCTGTTGTGTGTATAATCTACAGGTGCATACTATTACTAACAATTTGAGGAGTTATTACTTGATTTTTTTAATTATCTTATTATGGCAAGGCTGTTACTTTCAAAATTTACAGTAAGATACTAATACAATAGCATTTGATAACACTGTATAATAGTTATTTCTGAAACAAAAATATAGTAAAAGTTTGTGTATATAATGTGTGTTTTATTATTTGTATTTGTATTTCTCTTTTTTGTTACAACAGATTTCTCTGTGTGAAATTTGGCCTGTTCTCCCCAAGGAGAGTGTGTCGCTACACTGAGAGCGCCACCCATTTTCTTGTATTTTTTCCTGCATGCAGTTTTATTAGTTTTTTCTATTGAAGTGGATTTTTCTAGAGAATTTTGCCATGGACAACCCTTTTTGTTGCCGTGGGTTTTTTGTTGTTGTTTTTTTGTTGTTGTTTTTTACGTGCATACTGCACACGGGACTTCGGTTTATAGTCTCATCTGAATGACAAACATCCAGACCACCACTCAAGGTCTAATAGAGGGGGAGAAAATACCGGCGACTGAGCCGTGATTCGAACCAGTGCACTCAGATTCTCTCGCTTCCTAGGGGGACACGTTACCTCTAGGCCATCACTCCACTATTATCAAGGTTCAAAGGTTCAAAAAGGTTCAAAATCATTTTTAATCCGAGAAACCCGATTTAGATACATGGAGACACAAGGGAAAAACAGGCCTACATCCTCGAGATGTGCAATCGCACAAAGAAGAAGAGAAGAAAAAAAAGGGGGGGTTGGGGGGGTAGAGAACAAAAAAAAATTAGCAGAAAATGAGAAGGTAAAAATGTCACATGATGTGCATAATCGAGTGTGCACCACTGCACGATCATGACCACATCATTAATACCACCAAAATAAAACAAACACCATGGAACCCTAGGAAAAGAAAACCTGCAGAACCCAAATGCACACACACAAATAAACAATCAGCAATTCAAGATATGGAAAGAGAGAAAAAACACACCCAAAAGCAACAACAACAAAAACCACAAAAAAAAACTACAACAAAAAAAAGTTATCTATGTTGTTCTTTCTTTAAAAAAAACAAAAAACAAACAAAAACCAACAACGAAAAACAGTTATCAGCACTGTTCTTTCTTCAATTTCATGTCTTTCACTTTATTTTAGTGATAGATGTGTGTGGGGGTGGGGTGAGGGGGTCTTAAAACTGCTAAGGGAGCATAGACATAGAGAGGATTGATTTGAACAATGCACCCAATAATCTGTAAATATCAAAATGTAGTTTATTAATATCAACAAGGAACCCCCACCCCACCCCCACACCTCCAAAAAATCAATTCTGTAAATATAATGTACGTAGGTCACATTACAAATTTAGAAACGCTGCAGTTGTGAGTTCTCTGTAACACTGACAAGGATTCAGGAATTTTGAGGGGGAAAGAAAGGTTCTATAGACTGGGTTTTTTTTCTTCTTTTATGATTGGTTCTGAAAAAGAATCAGCTTTGCTCCACAGCACTCAGCCAGGTGACTGGTGTCACCACATCATCTGTCAGTAAGTGTGAGGTTTTACAGATTGTTTAGTTGTTGTTGTTTTTTTTATCAATTTTTTTTTAATGCTGTAGCAGAGATGATTATAGATAATTTTGTGGTTTTAAACTAAATGATGAAAAAATACTGTTATTGTTGTTAAACCCAGTGGTTGACAAAAGAGGTTGTTGGGTTGTTTTTCAGACCTCTTCATTTGAAACAATATCAAGTCATTTGATGCCTAGTGTCTTACAACATACTATTATATTAGCATGTGGTGTCGAACTCAAACGCATCTGTTTTCCCCTCCTTTGTGCCAGTTGTGGTCTTAAGTTGCCAACTGACAAATTGATCAAATGGTCAGATTGTGAAAATGCAAACATGTGAGTGTAGTACACAGGCTAGATAAGTAAATTGTTTGTGTTTGCTGATGTTTGTGATTCCTAAATTGACATTTATATCATTGTAGTAGTTCATGTTTTAAATGGTAAAGTAAAAGTCTGACATTGACATCAAAGTGCATGGATATAGATGAGCTTATTGTCATTCTTTTTGTGCAGCCACCAAAGCAGAAGATTTCAGATCCTGATGAGCTGGCAGATTATAGAATGCGAAAACGAAAGGTTTGTTTTCATTGCACATGCTGTTGTGCACTCTTTTTCATTAAAAAAAAAAAGTAAATTTTTATTTCATGCTTCAAACGTCTTTTAGTTATTCAAGCCTCTGCAAAAATTACTCCCATTTTATGCATTGACGTGCATACTTGAGATTGATACATAGTGCTTCAATTCAAACAAACAAACAGAAAAGCAGTCCTGTAATTAAAGAGATAATCTGTGCTTTTCTTATGATAGTTATATTAAGAGATCTTTGTAAATGTTATTGAAATATTTGAATTAACCAGTGACACATGGCTGAAATCATATATTTGTAATTGTAAGTAATGTAGTGACTTTGAAAATAAGAGAAAAATGATTTGAAAGAATTTGAATGGACAGTTTATGTTTAATCAGACTTCTGGATAAAAACAAAACGTAATCAAATGGTGAGTTAAAAACAGTACCATACCATCTGTAGTGTGTGTAGACAAATATAAAGATATAAATAAATGTTTGGTTTGGTTTTCAAAGGGATTTGAAGACAACATACGCAAAAACCGTTCAGTGATGTCAAACTGGATAAAGTATGCACAGTGGGAAGAGAGTCAAAAGGAACTTCAAAGGTAAAGTTTTTCTGTATGCAGTAGATTTATTTGTGATATGCCTGATGCCTGAATGTGTGATATATATATATATATATATACCGGTATATATATATATATATATATAGAGAGAGAGAGAGAGAGAGATATAGATGTGTGTGTGAGTGTGTGTGTGTGTGTGTGTGTAGTGCTACTGTTCGTGTGTGTGCAAAGATGTTGATAGTTTACCTTTCCTCAGTACTGACCCACTGACTTTGCTAGTAAAGACTAAGAGTGTATGAATCATATCTATATAAAGATGGTTTCTTTCTTTATTTTTTTTTATCTATTTCTTTCATCCACAAATTGTTGATTCTAAACAGGCATGTTGATTTTTAATATTCATGAAGGCCACTGTAAGTCTTTGTGAAGCATTACATTTTTGCATAGACTTCAGCAATCTGTTGTTCTGAACACAATATTTAGAAACAAGAAATGATACGGCTTGGTAAGTTGGTATGGTCCTTGTCCTATCCTGTTGTGAACATTGGAAGAAAGTAAGGGATGACTGATGAGTAGATGCAGAGGATGTAATAATGAGGGTTTTCTGTCATTCAGCTGTAGCTATTTTGCGCATTTACAGTTTTGTGTTTTTTTGATTTTTGTTGTACAGAGCTCGGTCAGTGTTTGAAAGGGCCCTGGACGTAGACCACAGAAATATCACTGTCTGGCTGAAGTATTCTGAAATGGAGATGAAGTAAGTATTGGCTGAATTTGCTCAAAATTTTGGTAAAGTATCTGTTTACCATTTATTGTCATTGTGCAGTATTCATCCTTGACTGCTGCTGGCTTGTATGCTTGTTTAAGGGCTGTCACCTCACTGAGATAAGACCGAGTGTACAGGTCAGGATGTCAGTCTCCACTATTAATTTGGACTTCCCTCTGATGTTAAACAAAATTGATGACACAATTGATAAGCAGACAAAAAGTTATCAAAGTTCTACACTTCCAACTTGAGCTACATTGATCTCATTTCACCAATGTTCAGCAGTCAAGGGGTTAAGTGGTAAGTTCTTCGGAGCTAAGTGCATGAAACAGTGAACTGAAAAGCATAAAATGGACTATTGTTTGTCTGCATGTGTTTTGTGATAGGCAAAGCAATGGTGGCTTTCCATCAGCTGAAGAATAATTGGGGATCTAGAGATCTCACAATTAACATCAAGATCAAGATCGTCAGGTTCAGCTCTACATTGAAGTGTGTCTACTGTATGGAGCAGAGACCTAAAGAACCACTCACCACTATGAGGGAGAATCCACACTTTCATCTGCATCTTCCTCAGAAGGTTCTTTGGGTTCACCAGCCAGACAGAATCAATAATGAGGGATGGGAGCGAACAAGACAGCAGCCTGCAGAAGAAGAGATCCTTAAAAGATGCTGGAGATTGATTGGTCACACGCTTCACAAGCCTGCATCCATCACCACAAGGCAAGCCCTCACCTGGAACCTGCAGGGGAAAAGGAAAAGAGGCTGTCAAAGAAATACTTGGTGCTGTGACCTGGAGGCACCTGGGGACAGCTGGAGTGACTGGCACAGCTCCGGGATGGCTGGAGAGTACATGCTTGCTGGTGACCTATTTCCCAGACATGGCATTAGGTGAGGTGAGTGAGGTGGTATATTGTGAGAAACATGTAGGTCAGATAACTGGTTTTTCGACTGGGTTGACATCATGTGTTACGTTTTGCCAGGAACCGGCAGATCAACCATGCTCGTAACATATGGGACAGGGCAGTGACCATTCTGCCACGGGCCAACCAGTTCTGGTACAAGTACACCTACATGGAGGAAATGCTGGGCAACATTGCAGGTAATGTCTCGTCTTCTACTGACCAGCTTGTTTGCAGACATGTCAGCAGTGTATGCAATGGCCATGCAAAGGTGTGCATGCATACATATTATCTATATGCTCACACACATCCACAAGCACACGTCCAGGAGGAAAGTGGCAGAATGGTTATGACGCTTTTCTGCCAGTACAATGTTCATAAGGGTCTTGTTTTGATTCCCACTCTTGCCCTTTCTTCCAAATGTGACTGGAAAGTCAAATCATTCGGATGAGACGATGATTCAAGGTCCCATGTGCAGCATGCACTTGGCACACTGAAAGAAAACCCATGGCGACAAAAGTGTTGTCCTCTGGTAAAAGTCTGTAGAAGAAATCCACTCTGATAGGTCCACATATATGCATGCACCTAAGGCCTGACTATTTGCATTGTGTTATGCTGCTGGTCAGGCATCTGCCTGCATATGTGATGAAGAGTATATGGATTTGTCTAAACGTAGTGACTCCTTGAGAAACTGAAACTGAAAACTGAACTTCTTCTGCCACAGTAGTTCTGTACTTCTGGCCAAAGCTTGCCATATGATCTACACAGAGAAAGTGAACAATTGGGTTCTAATGGAATTGTTTTAGATTTTAATCTGTCTCTAAATTTACTGCCCTTTCAGAGCTGAGACTTTTGTCAACATCTTTCTCAATATTTGTGCCAATGACCATCTGATTTAGTTTCAGTTCAGTTTCAGTTTCTCTAGAAAAAAGAAAGGAAAAAAGTAAAAGACAAGAAAAAACTGTGTTCCATGGACTGCAATGCAACTGAAGTCATCCAAAAAAGAAAGGAAAAAAAATTACAGAGTCAACTGCATTTAGAATTACCACTCTCACCCCTCCCCACCTGACCCCTATGACCCCCCCACCCCCCTCAACCCCCTAACAAAAAAAAAAAAGAAATAGAATCCATGGATCACAGTTTTTTTCAGAGCTTTCTCTGATTGTGCAGGTTGTCGCCAGGTGTTCGAGCGCTGGATGGAGTGGGAGCCAGAAGAGCAAGCCTGGCATTCCTACATCAACTTTGAACTGCGCTACAAGGAGCTGGACAGAGCACGGGGGATCTACGAAAGATATATCCTTTCATGTAGAGTTAAGGGTGGATGTTTTGACATGATGTCATCATTCTGTGTTGTACGTAGCAGGTCAGGTGTTGATTGTCCCAGTTACTGGTCCATTATTGTCTGATTAGACTGATTTGTGTGTGTGTGTTACAGTGTAAGAACAGAGAGGCCAGTGTTAAAAAAAAAAAAAGAAGAAAAACTGAAATATAGTGCTCAAAGAGTTCAGATATTTAAAAAAAATTCTCTGTGTAAGAGTGTGTTTGTGTCTGTGTCTGTGTCTGTTTAGATAAATGTAAATATCTCCTTTCCATAGCCTCAAAATTTGCAGAAAAGTGAAATCTGATTGTTATTTTATTCTTTTTGTTTGTTCAAAATACTTTATTGATTAACTGTCTTCTTGACTCAGTCTCATGAAACACATAGCACTGATCATCTGAGCCTCCAGAAATGGTGTGAAGGAAAAGCCCACTGTTATTTTGATTCAGTACACCAACCTACCTGCCTGATTGTTTTCCTTAACTGGCCGCACTTGTGCTGGTACACCCTGAGGTGAAAAACTGGATCAAATACGCCAAGTTTGAGGAGAAAAATGGCTACATCAACAGTGCTCGTTCCATCTATGAGCGGGCTGTGGAGTTCTTTGGGGAGGAAAACATCGATGAAAAAATGTTGCTGGCTTTTGCCAAGTTTGAGGAAGGTCAGAAAGAGGTGAGGGAACAGTGATGAAAAGTTTTGTACTTGTGGACCACTTTTGTCTTGTTTCTCGCCATGTCTTCATATTTTCTTATGTGCATTTTTCACTATCTGTACTTTTCAGTCTATAAAGTGCTGCAGCACATAAAGCACACCCCCTGAATTTAAGGGAATAAAAGTTATTTTGAAAATGTATAAGGTACACACATCCGATAAGCACCATCTGCCGTAAAGTGAAAGTCCTCCATCATGGCTTGTTAACATCGGATGTTGTTTTCTGCCAGTTCCGGGTAGTGATGTCACCTTTTTAAAACTGGATCAGAATCTGACTTGCTAAAGTACAAGGTAAATCAACAGGTTTGGAGTGGTGTTGTGTTGCAAGTGGGTGTAGAAAAAAAACAACAACTAATATTTTTAGATTGAATTCTTCATTTTGGGGTTTTCATCTACTATGAAGCCCTCCAGAAAAAAGCTTCCAGCCAAAATATTGTTGAGTGAGCTTTTGTGTTGTAATATTGTGTGATAGTATATTTGTGTGTAAAGGGGAGGGGGGGGAGTGTTTAGAATATACAGTGATGTATATTGTTTATGTTTAGATTCAGTTTCAGTAGCTCAGGGAGGCGTCATTGTGTTCGGACAAATCCATATACGCTACACTACATCTGCCAAGCAGATGCCTGATATGTATAAGGTGCAAAAACTTGATGAAGCCAACTATGAGCATACATGAATAAGTAAATGAATAAATAAATAAATAATAATTATAATATAAAAAAGGGTAGTAATAATAATAATAATAATAATAAATAAATAAATAAGACAACAATGATGATAAATAAGCAAATAAATGTAAAACATGAAGACACACATTCACACATACACCCATGCATGCATGACAGATATGCACCAAACATGCAGTTTCACAGATATGAAAGCACAGTCAAATACACATAAACGTACATTAGCCCCAACACACACACACACAAACACACGCACACATTACCCTGCACCTCCTCTACCCCCCTCCTCCACACACTCATTTCTAGGCTATGTATCGTAACTTCCACAGCACACACACACACACACAGAGATGAACACTTACTTGTACAAGCACACACACACACACACACATATATCCCCCACCCCCAACCCAACGCACATATATACATTCTTTTGTTTCTTTCAGGTCTTGTAGTCGGCATACTAGCTGGATTGTGTCTTCTGTTTGCCCCATCCATGATCTTCTTCGTCCTAGACGACTGCCTTTTGGTTCTTTGACTGCGTCATGTATGGGTTTTGAGGGTTTTCTAATGCTTTGATGTAGGTCTTAACCTGTTCTAACTTGTTTCTGGCCTGCACTGAAGGAAGGTCAAGCAGGTATTGCATGGTTTCTGTGTGCGTGTCTTTTGTTGTTCCAAGGATCAGCCTCATAGCTTCATTTTGAACTCTTTCTAATTTTAGGAGGTTGCTTTGAGACGGTGTTGTCAGCCCAAGTCCGTAGTCGATCACACTGAGGACGAGTGATTGGTATAGCAGGAAGAGGTGGCGTTGTTCAATACCTTTGGTTGCCATTGCTTTTAAGACTGAAAGGCCCTTTTTGCATTTGAGAACAGTATTTTCCGTATGTTTTCTGAAGGTCAGCATCCTGTTGAAGTGTATTCCTAGGTAGTGTAGGCATTCAGTTTTCTCGATCTGAATCCCGTTGAATGACACAGGTGGTGGTGATTTGCTCGCGGTTCTGTTGTTGAGGGTGCACAGCAACGTTTGGGCTTTCGCTGGATTGATGGAAGATCCTGTGTCTTTGCACCATTGAACAATATTGTTTAGTTGTTTCTGGACGGATTTAATTCTTTCCTGAGCATCTTTCGAAGTTTTGAAGACCAGGCCATCATCCGCAAGGGTAAGCACCTGAGCTATTCCATTGTTGTTTAAGTCTGCAAGGCCCTTCGTGTAGACATTGTAGAGGACAGGACAGAGCAGAGACCCTTGTGGCAGTCCCATGGATAGTTTAGAAGGTGCAGACATCCAATCTCTGAGGTGTAGAATGACGGTTCTTTCCTGAAGCGCTGCTGCTATCCATCTTGTCAGTGTCAAACTTACTCCATACCTTAGTAGCAGCTCCATGAGGTGCGCAAACTGGACTTTATTGTAGGCATCTTCAAGGTCGATTGCTACTGCTAGTGTTTCTTCTTTTCTTTGAAATCCTTCATACACCTCATAAGCAAGAGCAGCTGCATTTTCCCATGTGGACTTGCCTGTTCTGTAACCACCTGGATTTGAAGGGAGAATGTGCCTGTGTTCAAGATCTCTTGCAAGTTTCCTGGCTATCATACATTCCATGAGCTTTCCAGAAATGTTTTGCATGGTTAGAATCAGGTAGCCGCTTACCTGATGATGGTCCTTTCCTGGTTTTGGTATGGGTTTTAAGAAGCTGTGTGCCCAGTCCTCCAGCACATGTCCATTGTGGAAACTGTTTTGATATAGATTGAAAAGTTTGCTTCTGTCTTCTTCCGGTAGCTCCTTGATGTCCGAGTAGCGAACTTTGGGCCAGGAGCCGATTCTTTCTTGCATTTAGCTATTGCTTTGTTTAGATCATCTATTGTCAAGTCATCATTGGGTCCAGTCTGCCGAAGGGTTTGGTTTTACTCCTCAACATATGTCTTTTTCTCATCTATGTTTCTTTGATCGCTCTGTTGTATGAAACGTTTGAGCAGGGCGGATCCTTTTTCTTCGTTTGTCTTAAGCTTGGTTCCGTCAGTGTCTAACATGTCTGGGGTTGTTGTTGTGCACGTTTTCCCTTCCATGCGACGATAAAATTGCCAGAACTCTGTCAGTGTTGTGTCATAACTGAGTGCCTCGCAAAACTGTTGCCACTTGTCATTTTTGGCCTCTTGAGCAATGACTTCAAACTGTTTAGTTTTTTTCTTTCATTTTTGTTTCAATATCTTTGCCCAGAGATGGTTTTGTTCTTTCTTTTTGCCAAAGTTTGACAGCCGCATGTTTTTTCTATCCAGGCTCTGTCTGTGTCGGTATTCCACCATGGGGGCTGAATAGTTTGCATCCTGTTCAGTGCCGTTCTTTTGTTTCTTCTGCGTCTTAATTTTTCGATGACGGTTGTCTCTTTGGTTTCATACTGAAATGGATCACGCGGTTTCATACAGGGTTTATTAGACAGTTTCTGTGACTGAAAACGACCAGGAGGTGGTCACTGCCTTGGTTTGGTAGCGTCTTTGCATTCATTTCTGCTCTGAATTTTGTAGATATTAGAGCGATGTCGATCACACTGTCACTGTCCCCTTGTCTTGTTCCAAGGCGAGTTGGGGATGTGGTTGTTAATGGGCTAAGAAGAATTTCCCCTATCATTCCTTCAAGTGCGAGTCCTTGTGGATTGGTGTTCCACTGGTCCCATAACTTCGATCTTGCATTAAGGTCTCCACAGATAATGACTGAGTCTCCAGATTTGTTCTCTATTTCCTCTAAAAAGGCCCAATCCTCTTTTGTTGTGCAGGTTCCTGGGTGAACATAGGCATTAATGAGCACGATGCTTTTGTGAATTCCATCAGGTTTTTCAAGCTTTTGTCATTCTGCTATCTAAGCACAATCTTTTCCCACCTCTTTTGCCACGCCTGTTTTGGGGTTTTGGGGATCTGAATTTATGTCTCGTGCTATGCAGCTGATCCCCGAGGTGCACGCGAGACAGGGTTTTGTTGGTATCCATAGACGGGTGTTCTATGTGGTGAGGGAAAATATTTGGTCACCCTGACAGAGCCTATCACGGAAGGGCAATGGATGTCCATCTGTGTGGAGTCCGTCAGCCTGGTGTCGCCCTAAGGCCAGACTGCATACAGTTAGTGACTGTTTAACCCAACAGCCATTCGTCCCATTGGTACTGTATGAAAGCTGTGGGATTGGGGATTTTAGTCAGGTTGTCTCCTCTTAGCCGGTGGAAGGGTGCATCTGGGTATTGTTGCGTAGCAGATTGTATTTTGCAGAAAACTACAGGTCCTTCTGTAAGCCCTCTCAGTAATTTACTAATAATTCAAAAATTAAACAATAACGCGATGACAAATTATTAATCAAATTCACAGAAAAATCACTTATCTTTGTTCTGAAGCTTGTAGACTGCCTGTTACACTGACCAGTGTGATTTTAACACATGGTAGACTTTTACACTGACTCACTGGGTGGTTTTAACATCCAGTTTTCAAATACACAGTTTCAGCTACACACGTTCAAATCCTGCCCACACAGCCCTCACTTGTGATGTGTCTGACACATATGCAAATATTTTAACAGACTTTGATTTTCTTTTCTTTTTTTTCCAAAATATTCTGTTTGTGTTGTTGTTTTCTAAAAAGATCTTATCTTCCCCTGATTGAGAATTACCTCAACCTGACAATATTGAACATATGATAAATATATTCTCCATTCATTTTCCTTCAAGAAAATTTATACTTTTACATACCTTTGAGCGTTATTTTGATTTTCGTGATTTTTATATTTTGAGGTAGGTGATAATTTTGCAAAAAAATACAAATGGTTGGGGAATTGAAAGGGTTAAAGTGAAAAGTGAGTGCACTGCATGGCGTGCAGCACGACAGAGCCCGCGTGGTGTACAAGTACGCTCTGGACCACCTGCCCAAGGATGCCTGCCAGGAGGTCTACAAGCAGTACACCATCCACGAGAAGAAGTTTGGCAGTCGGGCGGCTATTGAGGACGTCATTGTCAACAAGCGGCGGTTCCATTATGAGGAGGTGATGCTCCTGTCACTGTGAGAGTTACCATTTCTGTCAAACTGATCTTCCTTGAGAAGATTGGAGAGTGTGGGATTGAACATTTCATTAAAGTTATGTGTTCAGTCATGTTGATGTTCTTTCATCAGAAGATTGGAGTGTAAGGGATTGAGCATTTGTTTAGAGCTTTTGATTGAATCAGTTGAATGCAAATATTTGGTCTTTGAAAGAGTTCAAAGACTCGTGATTTTCGCGCCTTAATTTTAGCTCGATCGCCCATTCGAGCCAAGTAGTTATGTGACCTGTTGTGATTCATCATCGGACACAAAATAAGAGCGCCAAGGAATCGATAGACAGGCAGAAAATACGGAAAAAAAACTTATGCAGAGCACAGGAGCAGGAGTCAAGATGGCTGCCAGAAAAAGAGGGCGCTTGTCAGGGATGCAAAGGGGAGGTAACCTACTTCCAGGTGGTTATCAGCCACAGCTACTTTAGTTTTCTCAGCTTCTCAGCATAGGTGGGTAGTAGTTTGCACAGGACAGGAATTAGACCCCTGCCAGAGTCTGCACTAGTGGGTCACGGCAAGTATTTGTAGTTAAACATAATTTTAGGAAGAAAATTCCTATTTCATTTACATGTGAATTTTTTTTTAGGAACAGATATATTTGTATTGCAAGGAATAGATTTTATTGTATTGCTGTAAATTGATATGATTGTTTTGCTGTTGACATAACTGCTGTAAAAGACTATATTCCTTGACATAATTGCTATAAAAGAATATATTCATTTTTGTGTGCAGGAGGTAAAAGCAAACCCCATGAACTATGATGCGTGGTTTGACTATCTGCGTCTTCTGGAAGCCGATGGAAACACTGAGCAGATAAGAGAGACATACGAGAGAGCCATTGCAAATGTTCCACCTTCCAAGGTTGGTCTTCGCTTCATTGCATTGAAAGACAACTGCAATTTCATTTCTGTTTCTTTCGATACATTTTCTTAATTAATAATTGGGGAAAAAATAATGCGTGTACACTTTTTATTCGATGATTGATTTGGGAATGGATTTGTTCTGATACTAGTGTTAGATTGTTGTTGTTATAATGTTTCAGTCTTGTCTGCACCCATGTTGATTTGGGAGACAGGACAGTTCTTTTCAGTTGGTAGGGTTTGAGTAAAAACCTATTGCGCAGGGCAGTCTGATGTTTTGTATATATCAAAACTTGTCAGCTGATGAGAATGCACTCATCAAATCAACAGTTACATGATGGAACACAACCCATCAAAGATCAAGGATACTTCAGTGTTGTGAACCAGCAGTTGACAGGGGTTCCCTTTCTTTATGGTGGGTGCTGTGAATAGTAATGGATCACCTGGTACTTTGCAACTGGTGGTTCGTCACTGCGTAAAGAGGAAGGTGGCTGCGTGGTTAAGACGCAGTCTGCATTCGAATCCCAGTCTTACCCTTTCTCTCAAGTTTGACTGGAAAATCAAACTGAGCGTCTAGTCATTGAAAATAAAAAGACATTTGGAGGCACTAAATTGTGGTTCCATGTGGAGCATGCATTTGGAGCACTGAAAAAGAACCCATGGCAACATTTGAACAACAAATCCATTCAGATAGGTACACACCAGGCCTGAGTGGGTTGGGTTGCACTGCTGGTCAGGCATCTGCATAGCAGATGTGGTGGAGCTTATGGATTTGTCCAAACACAGTGATGCCTCCTTGGGAAAATAATTTTTTTTTAAAATAGTCATGGATCACTTTGCTGCAACTTTGCATCATATTTTTCAACTTGTGGTTCATGACTGCCTGTGCAGCAAAAGTGCCACTGGCGTGTGGATCAGTTGTGGTATTTTTGCATCACTTTACAGTACTTTTGCATCACTTTACAGCATCACTTTACAGTACTTTTGATTCACTTTAATGATAATAATGATGACAGTATTTTTTTAGCGCTGAATCTTGTGCAAAGACAAATCTAAGCACTTTCACACCAGTCATTCACACGCATGCATAATTCTAAAACTGAAGAAACTGAAGACAAGGAAGAGGCAGGGGAGGGAGGCTATCTTGTGGAGAGGGGGGTTTTAAGGCCAGACTGGAAAGAGCTGAGTGCAGAGACCTGACGAAGCGAAAGAGGAAGTTCATTCCAAATGCAAGGTCTAGAGACAGAGAAAGAACAGCGTCCAGCAGTGGAGTGTTTGAATCTGGGTGTGCGTAAACATAGTGGATCCGAAGCTGATCGTAGAGAGTGAGATGGAGCATAGAGGTGAAGGCATCCACAAAGATAGGTAGGGGCAGATTTGTGAATACATTTATAACATAGAGTGCTGATCTTATATTTTATTCTGTGTGACAGGGAGCCAATGGAGATGTTGCAAAAGAGGAGTGATGTGCTCAGATCTTTTCTTTCTGTGGTCGAGTCGGGCAGCACAGTTTTGTATGCACTGAAGGGACTTTTGATTCACTTTACAGTACTTTTGCATCACATTGTACAACTTGTGGTTCATTGTTGAGCGTACTGTGGTGTGTACAGCGTCACTGGTGGCGTTACATCTAACTGTAGATCAAATACAGTACTTTGGATCACTTTTACAGTACTTTTGCATCACTTTACAGTACTTTTGCATCACTCTTTGCACAACTTACGGTTCACGGCTGAGCGTACTGTGGTGTGTGCAGCAAAAGCATCACTGGCGCCGCTACATCTACCTGTGGGTCAACTATGGCACTTTTTCATCACTTTTCAGTACTTTTGCAACACTTTCTAGTACTTTTGCATCACTTTTCAGTTCTTTTGCTTCACTTTTCAGTACTTTTGCATCGCTCTTTGCAACTCGTGGTCATGGCTGAGAGTGAGGTGGTCTGTGCAGCAAAAGCGTCACTGGCGCCGCTACATCTACCTGTGGATCAACTACGCGCTGTACGAAGAGCTGGAGGCGGAGGACGCGGAGAGGACGCGGGACGTGTACCGTGCGGCCCTGGACATCATCCCCCACAAAGCCTTCACCTTCGCCAAGCTCTGGCTGCTCTTCGCACAGTTTGAGATTCGCCAGAGAAACCTCACCGCTGCTCGCAAAATCATGGTGGGCACCTCAGCTCATGAGCTTTTGTTCTCACAGCTGCTTGCGGAATGATAGCATGGTTCTTTACTTTTTTGACTCACTTATGTAAACAAAGTGAGTCTATGTTTTAACCCGGTGTTCAGTTGTCTATGTGTGTGTGTGTGTGTGTGGTAAACTTTAACATTGCCATTTTCTCTGCAAATACTTTGTCAGTTGACACCAAATTAGGCATAAAAATAGGAAAAATTCATTTCTTTCCAGTCATCTTGTTTAAAACAGTATTGCACCCCTGGGATGGGCACAAATAAATTTTTTTTAAAAAAAGAAGCCAAATTATATGCAAACTGCATTTATTGTTATATTTATATTTTTTGTATTCTCTAAACTTGGCACTTCGATCTGATATTCTGACACAACAACAAGAGCAGTCATTATTATCATTTTTTGTTCAAACAAGAACTTCTTTTGCTAAGCATGGAAGTTATATTTATTTTGCAAACGTTTTTGGTGCAGATAGTAAAAAAGGGAAATTAATCTGTAATTAATGCTAGGGGACATAATTTGCTTTAAACTGACCTTTCTCATCTTAAACATTACATTTTGAAATTATACTCAATACATAAAAAGCTTGTGTGTTTTACTGTCAGTGTACAGGGCTTTCACTATGTTCATTCGCCCAAGTGGTCTTTTTCGGAAAATACTAAAATCAATACGAGTGGACTTTATAGATCTATTGGCTGAGCCCTGAAGGTCATGGGCAAAACTCAATTGCGTACACATATTTATACACATTCAAAGCGCGTGCTCATATTCTTTGCGAACGCAAACGACGCCATTTTGTTTCAAGTTGTTGACCTGCCCGTTCAATCCTATATTCAATGGACAATACACGATAACATGTGATGGAAAGTTGGAGAAGGAGACCATTAAATATTTATTCAGAGAAAGATTTGTGAACGCCTCATCACTTACTGGATTATGCCCCAAACTGCCGTAAAAATATCCACAGAATCAGTTGGAATTTACAGTTAAAAATTGTAAACCATGCAAGTTAATACCCTTGAATTGATCACGATGAAACGAAAAAATTTCGTCTTGACTTTTCTCAAAATGAAGTCCTTTTCACTTCTTCGTTTAGAAGTACTTGTACTTGGCTCTACATGTTATTAGTTTAACAAAATACTAAATTTTCATATCAACTTTAAAACTATAAAACTAGAATGAACATAAAAGAGAAATTGAATCGACCGTGTCGTACATTCCCAGCGGGTGTAACTAAACTTGTACATCTATCTAGATCTAGAGAAAACGGCTAAATGTTGCAGTGTGATTGCAGTGATAGCCACGTCTCCTTTACCGCGGACTTAAAAAGAATTTTTTTATTGCCCTTAAAGATTTTTTGAATGCCCAAGATACACCAGAATAATATGATTTAAATAGCGTTCTCACTGCGAATACCGCAATTGATTTATCGCCCTTTAAAAGTATGTTTAAATAGTAAATTTTAGAACGTGAGTTAAGGAGCCACGATAGTGTAATGGGTAAGACAGTTTCCTCTCACCCGAACACGTGGGGTTCGAATCTGGATAGGACTTTTTTTTTTCTTTTTCTTTTTTTTTTTAACCTGAAGCTTTATAACAAATACAGAACACATTTTAACGATTAGATTTTTTTTTTTTTTTTTAAGTGTATCACAAGTGAGTCTTGAAGGCCTTGCCTCTCTTGTTGTTTTTACAGCTGCATGCAAAATCATGTTGGGGACCTTTACTCATGGGCCCTTATTCTCACATTTGCTGACAAAATCATGGTGGGGGGGCCTTTACTTGTGAGGATTTGTTCTGACTGCTGCTCACAGATTTGCGGTAGAGACCCTTACCCATGAGGATCTGTTTTGTAGGGTTTAGTGCGGTCAGCCAGTGCTCTACGCTTGTTTGGACAGTTTTTCATATGGGCAGTAAAACTGGTGTGTGTGTGTTTGTGTGTGTATATTTTTTTTTTTTTTTTTTTTTTTTTTAACTTGTCATAGCAGAAAGCATGTTTTATGCTTGTAGTTAGTTGGGTTCACAGATTTCTTCGTCAGATTTGCAATAACTGTTCCGTTTTTATTTCAGTGACTGACTTCAAGCTAATGTCTGTCATAGCTGTGAGTGAAGTTTGCTGGATCTCCTGACCCATTCACATTTACCCGTCTTTTTATGGCAGCCTAAACTCTGTAGGTTTTCACAGCAACTTTTTTTTTTCAATTGTGTTTTCACATGATGTGTACTTTGAATATATTTGGTTAGATGAGTGTGCTGTATTAATGCCATATTAGAAAGGGGACAGGGGGGGATGGGAGTGCGGGGAGAGGGGGTGTGTGATTGGGGCCTGGGAAGGGGACAGGGAAGGATTGGAGTTTGTAGAGGGCAAGTTTGTTGGGTGATGGAAGGGGAATGAAGTGAGTTCAGTCTGGTATTTCTGGTTATGCTTATTCAGTTTTAAAAGTGTGTTCATTTTTTACGTTTTGCAAGCAGCCAAAAGACACTTTCCATGTTACTTTTATAGACAATTTAACTCCTTGACTGCTGAACCTTGGTGCAGTGAGTTCAGTGTCACGTCACATGTTTCGTGCATTTCCTACTTTTCTGGGTTCTTTTTGATGATATTATTGATTCTGCTGAGCAAAGGTAATGATTATGATCACAAAGAGGAAGAAGTTCAGAAATAAAGAACGGTGACTGACACCTGGACCAGCACTCTCAGTGTTCTGTCAGTGACAACACAGCTCTTCTCTGAGGAGCATACTTGCCAGCAGCAGTCATGGGGTTAAGTTGTGTCTTGTATCTTCTGTGCATGGTTAGCCATGGACATCCGGTAGTTAGTATTAAACCATCCCCACTAGTTGTTAGAAGCAGTCAGTCCTCCTTACAGCATTAGCTTTTCTTCTTCTTGTTCTGCATTCGTGGGCTGCAACTCCCACTTTCACTCGCATGTACACGAGTGGGCTTTTATGTGTATGACCGTTTTTACCCCGCCATGTAGGCAGCCATACTCCGCTTTCGGGGGTGTGCATGCTGGGTATGTTCTTGTTTCCATATCCCACCGAACGCTGACATGGATTACAGGATCTTTAACGTGCGTATTAGATCTTCTGCATGCATTTACACACGAAGGGGGTTCAGGCACTAAGCAGATCTGCACATATGTTGACCTGGGAAATCGTAAAAATCTCCACCCTTTACCCACCAGGCGCCGTCACCGTGATTCGAACCCAGGACCCTCAGACTGAAAGTCCAACGCTTTAACCACTCGGCTATTGCGCCCGTCAGCATTAGCTTTGAACTCTAGGACTTTGGGGTTTGACTTTGAGATCACACTTTTCTTCCTCAGTCTCCATCTCACAGAGGCTTCAGAAGGGGGGTGAATCTAGCGTTCTGGAAGTCCATTTGGGCCTGAATATGAAGTCATTCCTACAGTTGCAGCATGAATTGAAGGTGGAAGAAGGTGGCAGAATGGTAAAGACGCTCATCATCCAGTACAGTGTCGGTGAAGGTCTGGGGTCAAATCCTGGTCTCGCCCTTTGATTGATTGATTGATATGGATACTTATATAGTGCCTATCCTCAGTCAGAGACCAATCTCTAAGCGCTTTACATACATGGGGACATTTGCACCACAGGCTGCCTACCTGGGTAGAGCCAACTGATGGCTGCCACTGGGTGCTCATCATTCGTTTCCTGTGTCGTTCAATCAGATTTCAGATGCACACGCATACACACTCAGACAGACATGTAACATTTTATGTGTATGACCGTTTTTATTTATTTACCCCGCCATGTAGGCAGCCATACTCCATTTTCGGGGGTGTGCATGCTGGGTATGTTCTTGTTTCCATAACCCATCGAACGCTGACATGGATTACAGGATCTTTAACATGCATATTTGATCTTATGCGTGCGCATACACACGAAGGGGGTTCAGGCACTATCAGGTCTGCACATATGCTGACTTCGGAGATCGGAAAAATCTCCACCCTTTACCCACCAGGTGCACAGAGACTCGAACCCAGGACCCTCAGATTGAAAGTCCAGCGCTTTAACCATTCGGCTATTGCACCCTTTCTGATGAGTTTGACCAGAAATTCAAACTGAGCGTTTAGACATTTGAATGAGACAGTAAACTGAGGTCTGGTGTGCAGCACAGACTTGGTGCACTGATTAAAAAAAAACAAACCCATGGCAACATTATCAGTTCTCCATTCCAGTACTACAGTTTCAGTTTCAGTAGCTCAAGGAGGCATCACTACGTTCGGACAAATCCATATACGCTACACCACATCTGCCAAGCAGATGCCTGACTAGCAGCGTAACCCAACGCGCTTAGTCAGGCCTTGAGAAAAAAAATAAATAAATAAAAATAACAAATAAATAAAAATAATAATAAAATAATAATAAATAGATAAAGAAGGGGTGAATAAATAATAGATAAATACATTAAAAAATAACTTGTTTGTACTACAGTGGTACTGTGGTAGTGCTCTTCCACATCAGTGAACTACTTTTAACATAATTAAAAGAGAGTTGCGTTTATTTTTTTTAAACAAAAACTGATTTTGGGGGGTTTTTTGTTTTGTTTTTTTAAGAAGAAAAGGAAACAACTAAAACACATGCCAGATTTTTTCCTTTCTTTTTTGTTTTTTTTATCAGTTGAAACTGATCTATTGCTACTGTTTGACTCTGACCCTGCCAGGGAAATGCCATAGGCAAGTGCCCAAAAAACAAGCTGTTCCGCGGCTACATTGAGCTGGAGCTTCAGCTGAGAGAGTTTGACCGCTGCCGCTTGCTGTATGAAAAGTTTCTGGAGTTCAACCCGCAGAACTGCACAACTTGGATGAAGGTATCTATTTTCTGTTTGCATACATGGGTGTGGTTTTTGTTGTTGTTGTTTTGTTCTTGACTCACTTGTGTAAATAAAGTGTCTGTGGCAGTAACATTCCTCTCTCTGTGGCAGTAACATTCATCTGTGTGTGTGTGTGTGTGTGGCTGTAACATTCCTCTCTCTCCTCTCTCATTCCTCTCTCTCTCTCTCTCTCTCTCTCTCTCTCTCTCTCTCTCTCTGTGGCAGTAACATTCCTCTCTATCTGTGGCAGTAACATTTCTCTCTCTGTGGCAGTAACATTCATCTGTGTGTGTGTGTGTGTGTGTGGCTGTAACATTCCTCTCTCTCTCTCTCTGTCTCTCTCTCTCTGTGGCAGTAACATTCCTCTCTCTCTGTGGCAGTAACACTCATCTGTGTGTGTGTGTGTGTGGGGCAGTAACATTCCCCTCTCTGTGGCAGTAGCATTCCTCTCTCTGTGTGTGGCAGTACGCAGAGCTGGAGACGATCCTGGGTGACATGGAGCGGGCGCGTGCGGTGTTCAGCCTGGCGGTGAACCAGACCCAGCTGGACATGCCGGAGGTGCTGTGGAAAGCCTTCATCGACTTTGAGGTGGAGCAGGAGGAGTTCGAACACACCCGCATGCTGTACGAACAGCTGCTCACCCGCACGCAGCATGTCAAGGTGGGTAGGGGGGCTGTGTGGTGGGGTTCTTTGCTGCTTGGGTCACTTTAGACACTCATGTTGGGTTCTTTGCCATTCATGGTATGTTCTTGGTTTTGGGGTGTGTTTTTTTTTTTTTTTTGGGGGGGGGGGGAGGGGTTTGTTGTTCTTTTTTAATACATTTATTTGCTTATTTATCAACATTGTTGTCATTTTTTTTTTTTTTTAATTTTATTTATTTATCTATTTATTTTATTTTCATTATTTTATTTTTTTTTTTTTTAAATTTTAATTATTATTATTATTCTTTAGTTAGTTATTTATTTAGTTGTTTTTTTTGTTTTTTTTCTCAAGGCCTGACAAAGCGCGTTGGGTTACGCTGCTGGTCAGGCATCTGCTTGGCAGATGTGTAGCATATATGGATTTGTTCGAACGCAGTGATGCCTCCTTGAGCTACTGAAACTGAAACTGAAACTTCTATACCTCACTGACTGCTGACAATGATTACAGGATCTTTGACATGTGTATTTGATCTTCTGCATGCAATATATACACACAAAAGGGGTTCAGGCACTAGCAAGTCTGCACATGTGTTCACCTTGAAGATTGGAAAAGTCTGCATCCTTTACCCACCAGGCACCGTGAGTAGGATTCATACCTGGGACTCTCAGATTGAAAGTGCTGCGTTTTCGATGACTTGGCCGTTGCACACGTCTCAGTTTCTTTACCTTCATGCACCACCAAATGAAGGTGAATAGGTGTCTTTGCCACAACTAAATTAGGTGAGGCCCTGTTGTATTGAATAATATTGCATTGTATTGGAGTACATTTTGTCAAACCCGATTTCCCAAGGGAGACCGCATCTCTACAGTGCAGCCCCCTCCTTTTCTTTTTTGTTTCTTATCGTTTTAATATTTTCTTGCTGCATATGTATTTATCGATGTGATGATGGTTGGTATGATTATCCCAGGTGTGGATAAGCTACGCCAACTTTGAGAAAGGGACGGGGGAGGAGGACTCTGTGGTGAAGGCCCGCAAGGTGTTCCGCCGGGCCAACAACCGCCTCAAGTCCAGCGAGGAGAAGGAGGAGCGGCTCATGGTGCAGGAGAACTGGCTGCAGTTTGAGGTCAGCCCGCCTTCTCCTCTGGTGGAGTCAGTGTGCTTTGGTCGTTGGTCTTTCTGTTGGTTTTTGTTATTTGTGCACGTTAACATCTTGAGTGCCCCAGGGCAAAATTTCTGTCCCCTTCTGAGGTGTCAAATAGTGCCCCAGGACAGCAGTTTCCGTTCCCTTCTGATGTGTCAAGTTGTGCCCCCGGACAGCAATTTCTGTCCCCTTCTGAGGTGTCAAATAGTGCCCCAGGACAGCAATTTCTGTCCCCTTCTGATGTGTCAAAATAGTGCCCCTGGACAGCGATTTCTGTCCCCTTCTGATGTGTCAAATAGTGCCCCATGACAGCAATTTCTGTCTCTTTTCTGGTGTGCAAAATAGTAAGGTGAGCTTGCTCCTTCACTGATGGATTAATTGTATTTGATTATTAGTTATATTTTACGTTTTTCAATTCAGTTCAATTCAATTCAAAATACTTTATTATTTGCTTCAACCAAAAACAGAAAATTTTCTTTAGGCTCACTTAAAAATAAAATGCCCGTCAACAACTGACACACCCTTCACTTATCACCATGCACACATCAATTATTATGTAAAAAGAAAAACATGTGGGTACATTATGATTCAGAGTGTAACAACTGTGTGTATGTTGCATGTGTGTCCATGCGCGCGCACGCCTGTGTGTCGAGCGCACGCGCGCATATGTGTACGTTTCAATCTTTATAAAAAGGAGAATATTCAGTAAGATAATAATAACATTGAAAAAGACAAATGCTCATCAACAGATAAAACTGAAAAAACGAATGAGCAACTGGCACACCCTTCCTTGATCACAGCATATATATTAACTATCATGTTAAAAGAAAACATTTAGCTAAGAAAACAAAAATTACATTTTAAGATAAAGTGAAACATTTCAATGATATAAAAGGAAAATATTCAGTAAGATATTATAACATTTAAGAACATGAAATCACAGTTGAAGGGTCAACGCCGCCACCAAGACTAAAAGCATGTAAAACTCCTTTCACGCCCCTCTGCGGCAAAACAGTAACACTGAGCACGCGCGCGCACACACGCACACACACACAAACACACGCACCCACACACTTCTCCCCTCACCCCCTCCCCTCACTTCTTTCTTTACACGCATGCATGCATACATATATAGGGAAGAAAGACAACTGTCATCATAACAATAAACAAATCACAGGCAATGGAATAAAAACATTATTTGAGTGGAATAAAAACATTATTTGTTTATCTCATTTACTGTTATTTTAGCACGTGAAGTGACGTATGAGCAGATTTGTTGTGTCAATCATTGTTCAGTGTATGTCCTCATTGGGATTGCTGTTCAAATGACAGCAAGCATCTTGAATAGAACTGTTCATTTTTCTATGGCACTCCTCAGATTTAGCAGGAAAGAAATAAAATGTCAAGCTTGGCCAATATCTCAGTAATGTTTTGCTGTTTATTGGTTCATTTCGGATTTTTTGTCTTCTTGTGGACGGTTGAAAAGAGCAGAATCTTTGTCTGAATCTTAGTCCTTTTTTTTAATATATTTTTTTTATAGATTCATTTATCTTTTGTGTGTGTGTGTGTGTGTGTGTGTGTGTGTGTGACAGGATGAATATGGTGATGAGCAGTCCCAGAAGGATGTACAGAAACTGATGCCACAGAAGGTGAAGAAACGAAGAAAGATCCAGACTGAGGAAGGGGTAGGTTTTTTTAATACAGAGATTTCTGTCTCTCTTCGCATTCTTTTTCCTCTTGGTGTGTGTGTGCCATGTGTGTGCCTGCACATGTGTGTATGTGTGTTGTGTGTGCCAGCTCATGTGTGTGTATTTGTGTGTGTGTTTGTATGCAGGCATGAATTTAGCACAGCGGTGTGTATGCTGCATGCATGCATGATTATGCATGTGTAAGTGGTTAGATGGCCAGTAGCAGATTAGCACAGGCCAGACTCTTCTTTGTTGGATGTTTTTGTTTGTACAGTTGATGTACAATACTAATTGCCGTGCAATACTTAATTGTCTTAACTGTTACATGTTTGTGGGTGTGTGTGTGTGTGTGTTTTAATCTCTCAACAGCTAATGTGAATTTTCATTTGACTAGTTTTGATATCTTTTTATGATGTGCATGAACATGTTATGTTTGTGTTTATAACAAGTCTGTGATAGCACAAGTTAATTTCCATGTGGATCTTTTTGTTGTGCTTTTGAATTGAATTGAATAGGAAGTGAGAGGCAAAACGCAGACTGAATCAGACCAGAAATATAAATACCACATGATCAACCCGAACACATGTGAAACAGACCAGAAATATAAATAACACATGATCAACCCGAACACTTGTGAAACAGACCAGAAATATAAATAACACATGATCAACCCGAACACATGTGAAACAGACCAGAAATATAAGTAACACTTGATCAACCCGAACACATGTGAAACAGACCAGAAATATAAGTAACACTTGATCAGCCCGAACACTTGTGAAACAGACCAGAAATATAAATAACACATGATCAACCCGAACACATGTGAAACAGACCAGAAATATAAGTAACACTTGATCAGCCCGAACACTTGTGAAACAGACCAGAAATATAAATAATACATGATCAACCCAAACACATGTGAAACAGACCAGAAATATAAATAACACTTGATCAACTCAATGAAACAGACCAGAATTATAAATAGCACTTGATCAACACAAACACATGCAAAACAGACTAGAAATATAAAAATAAAACTTGATCAACACAACATGTGAAACAGACCAGAAATATGAATAACATTTTATCAACACAAACACATGTGAAACTGACCAATAATAACACTTGACCAGTACAAACACACATGAAACAGACCAGAAATATAAATAACACTTGATCAGCACAGACACACGTGAAACAGACCAGAAATATAAATAACACTCTATCAATACAAATACATGTGAATCATACCAATGATAACTTTTGATCAACACAAATACATGACCAGAAATGTATATATACAATACAATGCAACACAATACAATATTGTACAGTACAGTACAAGACAAGACAAGACAATACAGTACAAGGCAATACAAGACATACAATACGTTAAAAGAGAACCAGAGCTGACCATGCACACACAAAAAAACAACAGCCCACAACAGACAGGAAATCAAAATTTCTTATATATAATCTCTTGTAATTCTGTTTTTGTTTCTCTCAGCTGGATGCTGGCTTGGAGGAGTACTACAATACATCTTCCCTCTTGTAATTCTGTTGTTGTTATTTCTCAGCTGGATGCCGGTTGGGAGGAGTACTACGATGCATCTTCCCTCTTGTGATTCTGTTGTTATTTCGCAGCTGAATGCCCGTTGAGATGATTACTATGTCTACATCTTCCCTCTTGTAATTCTGTTGTTTTTTCTCAGCTGGATGCCGGTTGGGAGGAGTACTACAATGCATCTTCCCTTTTGTGATTCTGTTGTTATTTCACAGCTGAATGCCGGTTGAGATGATTACTATGTCTACATCTTCCCTCTTGTAATTCTGTTGTTGTTTCTCAGCTGGATGCTGGCTTGGAGGAGTACTATGATGCATCTTCCCTCTTGTAATTCTGTTTTCGTTGTTTCTCTCAGCTGGATGCTGGTTGGGAAGAGTACTACGACTACATCTTCCCTGATGAAGCAGCAGCACAGCCCAACCTCAAGCTGCTGGCCCTGGCCAAGATGTGGAAGAAGGAGGCTGACCACAACAGTGGTGGTGACAATGACGACACATCTGGGGAAGACAGTGACGAAGAAATGACTTCGGACAATGCCAGAAAAACTGCGGACGACGACAGCGGAGTGAGTGACAGTGATGAAGAAAAAAACAGCTGAGAGGAACAAGTGTTCAGACTGCTGCTGATGAAGGGAAGAAAGAGTGACTGAGGAAATCATGCCTGTAGAACCTTTCCAAGGTTCTTGAGATTTTCATGACATTTTAGCTTGATAAACTAGGGCCAGGCTGAATAGTGAAAGCATGTGGTCATGTTGAGAAGTTCAAGTCACACTGTTGATAAGATAAAGCAGAATGTTGAATGTGTACTATTGGTCCAGTCACAGATAATGGGTTGATTGTATGATGAAGGTACAGGGTTATTTGAATATCAAAACCCCCAGTTACAGACTTGTGATTTGTGGAATAATGAACATATATTATTCTCTTTTTGTCAGAGGTCCAATTACAGACGGATTGAAAGAATGATGAGCAATCAAGATTATCTCTTTAGCATATGTCCAGTCACAAACAGTTGTATTTTTCTGTAAACCAGTGTACTTTCGCCTCATGGCTTTGCAGAGGTGGTGCAGCATATATGGACTGGTTCAAACACCATAATACCTCCTTGAAGGAATAAGGTAACTATGATTTATTGTAAGGGAAGGTAGTCACTGTATTTTTCTGGGTCAGAGAATCCGTTCAGAAGGATGCTGTTCCAGAGACATTATAGTCACTGTATTTTTCTGGGTCAGAGAATCCGTTCAGAAGGATGCTGTTCCAGAGACATTATAGGAGCATAATGTACTCCTTTACCTTCCTCTGTACTGGACATTTGTTGGCTGTGCTAACTTGACAAGCTCACCCAGAGTTAAAATGTTAACACATCCGTGATGAAATACTTTTGGAGTCATATTCCATCAGCATTACGCACAGCCAAGATATGAGTCAACTTGTGTTAGTGATGTATGGTACAAAGTGGTTTTTGTTTCGGTTTCATGGAGGCAGGCTCAGACTGGCAGGCAGACAAGGCTGAGGCAGGGGCAGTCACAATAGTGTTAATCTCAAGTTTGCAGCGACCAAATGAAACATTATATTTAGTATGGATACAATAGTATAGTTGCTGGGCATATCCTGTTTGAAGCTGGAGTATCCAAGGCAGTGAACATACCCACCAAATTTCTTGAGTGGAGGAAAATATCACACCAACCAACATGACTTTTGTTACATAAATCGATATCGTTCAGTTGAAAAGGAAAAGTGGACAGAAAAAGAAACATGTAAAGTTTGCTACTGGTAGATTGCATCAAATCACCCTGGACAATAGTTCTCTCCCTTGCTTTTCCTACAGACGACCCATTTGTTGGGGTTAGGAAAAAAATCACAAAAAATACAAAACATAAAGTAACTGAATGAAACTCAATGTACTTGACCCACTGACCCCTCTCCTCACATTGTGTGAACACCCACCCCCCTCCCTCTTCACTGCTCTCAGAAGCTGAGTCACTATCAGTAACTTCTTGCTGGTAGCTTTCTTCACTGCAGATACTTTATTCAACGTCTTCATCATCCCCGTCGATGTTGAAACTTTCAGTTTGAAGCATTTCAATCACTTCAGCAGCGGTAAAAGCCGCTGTCGTGATCTAGTTTGCTCCAAAAATTTCCACTTGTGTTGCCTGCGATGCCATTTTCGATACGTATGCAGATTAGCTTGTTGTGTTGGGTCCTGAACTCGCTGGCTCGCTGTGGAGTGTTTTGTTACGAAATCTCATAAAGAAACTTTCCATTCGACCCTTGACACGTTCGCAATGCCCAGTGTAGCTGTGATTATTATGCTACCCCATGAGGAAAAAGTGGAAAAAATTTTAATTGTCAAAACCACTATAGCGTTCTGTCGTCTGGAACGCTACCTTACGTCAGGAACGCAATAGTGTTCCATCGTCCGGAGATAGTTAATGACCATGTGACTGTGAGGGAGTGTGGAATATTTTGAAAGAATGTACGCTTAAAGGAGAGGATGAACCGTGTTTATTGACTGGTGTGTATGAGTGTGTTTTGTGTGTGTTTATTTTCAAGGGTGTTCTTGAGCATGCATGTGTCTGTGTCTTTGTGTGTATGTGTGTGTTTTCAACAGGAAATAAAGTCATTATTGCTGCATTTAGATTTTGGAGAATTTTGTGTTTGAATGCTTTAGTTTTTCTTGTGATATCTTGAAAAAGTGTGCACCTGCATGTGTGTATGTACATCACCTACATAATCCCCAAACAAACAAATATTTTGACATTTGTGACCGTGTCTTGCTGTATTGAGGTTCATTATGGCTGATGCCTTAGCCCCTTAGCCACCAGGGCATGGTACATTTCAGAAGTGAAGTGAAGCAGATCTCTGAGACAGGAAACAGGCTTGGTGGCAAAAAGAAAACTGGATCAGTGACAGCAAATCATATAGAGCACTGTCTCTGAAATTCATTCTGCCCATACTTCTGCTGTAAAATGAATTGGCGCTCTGAATCATTGCACCAGAAGTTAAAGTATATATATAAGAAAAAAACAACAAACACACAAACAAAAGCAAACGCCAAAAAAATGAAAATGAACCAAACAAAAATGAATGTTTCAACACTTGTCAACAGACAGGCTGGACAGAAACACAAGGCATACATACATGCACACATGCATTCATACATACACATCTATGCAGACCCACCCTCCTGCACACACACACACACACACACATATATATCTATACAAAGATGCATTCATACATACATGCATCTATGCATGCATTCCCCCCCCCCCCCCTGAACCCCTCTTCACACACACATGTGCATGCACACACACACACACACACACACACACACTCATACAAAAGTAAACACCAAGAAATGAAAACAAACAAAAATGAATGTCTGAACACTTCTTAACAGACAGGCTCAGACATGTTGGACAGAAGTTAACGATTATAGCTAATTTATGGTGAGTTGCTGATCATGTCTGACAGTTAACGACATTTGACAAATGTACGAAGCTGAACAAAATAACAAAGTTAGCTGAAACAAGAGAGGACACAAAGAACAGGGTGCTTTACAAATCATACAGTATTACATATCATTACCTCCATATGTACACCTAGCAGACTATACACATACATAAAACACAGGGCATACACACATATAAACATGCATTCGTATATACAAATCTATGCATACCCACCCTCACACACACACACATAAACACACAAGCACGCATGCATACACACACACAGACACACGTAACATGCATTTATACATACATCTATGCATACCTCCCTGCACACACACACACAATTTGCGCATATTTGCATATGTGTACATATACATATGTATGTACACACAGTCAAGCATACCACATATACAAAGGGGTAAACATATATACTATTTGGATGCAACTGTTCTTTGCAGTCCAGGAGTCAATAAAAAATCTGGCAAATGTTCGTTTTCGTTCTTTGCCCCAGCTGTACAGAATTCTCTCCCTTTCAGCCTATGCAATGCCATCTTATCAGAATCTTTTGCTCATTTCTAAAACTCATCAATTTCATTGGTATCATGTGTATGAGAGTGTGTGGATTGCTGATTTGGTGGCAAACGCGTAAACCCATATCCCATTCTCTCCCCCCCGCCCCCAAATCCCACCACAGTCATGTATGTATTCTCTTCTGTCTTTTTGACATTATCTTTTTTCTGTATTCTCTCTCTCTCTTGTGTGTGTGTGTGTGTGTGTGTGTGTGTGTGTGTGTGTGTGTGTGTGCTCACAGCTGATATGAACACAGCTATGGTAAACTAAGTGAGGAAGGACACTATATAAATGTGCATTATTATTATTACTACTACTACTACTATTTTCTATTATTATTATCTTTATTATCATTGCTGTAGTTATTATCATTTTTATTATTACTATCATAATCATCATCATCAACATAAAATGATGATGCATGTACATGTATTGTCAGAATCATTTTAACTGAATTTTCTGGACTCTTTTCAGACCAAAATCACAGGGTCTATCAGGGAGTTATTTTTTCTGGGCAGTCCAATCACAGAGTGTAGATTGACAGAGAAGTCCCTCTGTCGATGTGACAGTTTCAGTTTCAGTTTCTCAAGGAGGTGTCACTGCCTTCAGACAAATCCTTATATACTACACCACATCTGCAAGGCAGATGCCTGACCAGCGGCATAACCCGATATGCTTAGTCAGGCCTTGATGCATGCAGATATTTGCGTACCTATCGCAGTGGATTTCTTCTACAGAATTTTGCCAGAGAACAACACTCTCATCGCCACAGGTTCTTTCTCAGTGCGCCAGGTACGTGCCGCACACAGGACCTTGGATTACCGTCTCATCCGAATGACTGGATGCTCAGTTTGATTCTCCAAACTTGGGAGAAAGGGCGAGAACTCAGACCCTTACGGATTCTGTATTGGCATATAAGCGACTTAACCATTCTGCCACCTCCCTCATGTGACAGTGGACTTGGGCTTGAGGGTAGTGAGGCTGTCACAGCATTAACAGTTTGATCATTGTTCTGGATTCCGTCAGCCAACACCAGACATTCACACCCGTGTCCGACTATGACCATCAGAGGAGGTAACTGCTGTCATGAATATCTGGGTTGGAATTAATTTTGATTATGGTGGAGATTGTCTTGCTCAGGTTACATACCCACTCTCTCGGCCGGGAGGGCTTTTGGACAGTCGGCGCTTGGAAGGTCCCCGAAGGCCAACTAGCCTCCATGGCTGCAGCACTAAGAGCCAGTGCAATCTTGCCTCCTTGTTCGAGAGTCACAGTATAAGTGTGTGTGTGTGTGTGTGTGTGTGTGTATACAACACAAAAAAAGCCATAAGCTGTAAATGAATTCCCATTGCAGTGGAGAAACCTTTGATAGCACAGCTGTCACTTTACTGCCGGCCCAGCTGCAAGCTGTAAGCTCAGTATCTGATATGAGACAAGCATCACGCTGGGCCAACAGGGACCTGGGTTCTGAGTGTCCCAGATCAGGCCTGTGAGGACTGCAGTGACCAGCTGACCACTGAATGTGCATAGTGCAGTTCAGCACTGGGTCTTGCTATGAAAATGCCACAGCAGTCAAAGCAAGATTTTTTTTTCGATAGTTATCTGCTCATTCTGTTGGTGCCATCAAAAACATGGATCTGATGTGAACTATTTCACCCGTCTCAAGAACACGAACACTGCATTATTCTCGCTTGGATACATGACCATGGGCAACGATTTGTTGTCCAACTTCTGAGGAATTTCATAATAATCGATAACTTAATGGTAATTTCAATAATGACGATTGATCATTTCTACTGAAACACATGAACAAACATCAGCAGGTATCTAACTGTACATCTGACTTAAAACCGAAATCCCACTTGTGTGGAAAATGCGTTCAGCAAGAACAGAACGCATTGTCAGAATTTAAACCAGTTCCAGTTCCGAATGACACACCCTCCACGTGCAATACAAAACAGGACACGAGGGAATGCCCACAGGTTTACATGTGGCTCTCCCACTCAGCGGCGGCTGCCATTTGAAAGGGAAGGGGCTGTCTGATGTTTGGCTGAAATGTTACGCGTGTTAAACATCATGATAGCAACTGCCGGTGGTATGTACAAGAGTTCTTGTAAACATGTTACAGCCCTTGACAGTCTGTGTGCGCTTGAGTGCGTGCGTGCGTGCGTCGTGTTGCGTCGTGTGTGTGTGTGTGTGATTGAAAGAGAGAAAAATCCCTGGCTCTTCGTTTTGCTTAAAAAAAAAAGGATCAATAGTTTGAGTGGCGTTTAGGTGTGTGTGTGTGTGTGTGTGTGTGAAGGAAAAACATCCCTGCCTCTGCCTTTCCAAGGATCAGTATTTTGTGACCTCTGCCTTGCAAGAGAGGGGTGCTGACTCCTTGACCTTCTTTAAAAAAAAGCATCAGTTGTTTTTCATCCGAACTGATTCAGTGCATGTGGCCTTGAACGCGTTTGTAGCTACCACTGGTACTGATGACAAATCACACCCACCGCTTTAGGGAGCTACAGCCTGGTAATGATGACAAATCACACCCCTGCCTTAGGGAACTACAGCCTGGTAATGATGACAAATCACACACTCCCTGCCTTAGGGAGCTACAGCCTGGTAATGATGACACACACACTCCCTGCCTTAGGGAGCTACAGCCTGGTAATGATGGCAAATCACACTCCTTTCCTTAGGGAACTACAGCCTGGTATTGATGATAAATCACAGACTCCCTTCCTTAGGGAACTACAGCCTGGTATTGATGATAAATCACAGACTCCCTTCCTTAGGGAACTACAGCCTGGTATTGATGATAAATCACAGACTCCCTTCCTTAGGGAGCTACAGCCTGGTATTGATGATAAATCACAGACTAGCAGGGAATTACCCGCATTGCACTTGCTGCCACTTTTTTGTGGTTGACCTGAAGATAAAACTGGTCACATCTGACTTGTTATTCACGACTGGCTGCGTGGCAGCTCTCCACCCGGTTTCCCCACCAACACCCTGGTTGCTCTCCACCCCCACCTCCATTCCCGTTATATTAGTCTTGCAGCGGCTGACAGTGATGGCCACCATGGAATAACCCCCGAAAATAGTTCTTTGCCTTGTATCCAGTAAGATTCACCAGTGTGGGCCTATGTCTGCCTGCTTGTGTCTGTGTTTTTCTCTCTATTACTCAGTCTGTGTTTCTCTCTCCAAGTCTCAGTGTCTCTTTGCTTCTGTGCGTCTGTGTGTGTGTGTGTGTGTGTGTCTGTGTGTGTGTGTGTGTGCACGCGCGCGCGCGATATATATATATATATATATATATATATATATACATACATAAAAATATATATAAAAAATATATATATATGTGTGTGTGTGTATATACATAAAACACGATATATATAGAGAGAGTGATACGGATGCGGATAATTTATTGAAATATGGGACATTGCCCCTCATTTAGGGGTACTAATACAGGACTATGACACCTGAAAAACAAATCAGAACAAAAAGTGATACGCGGTCACGTCTTCAAAAAACAAACATAGTTTAGTGTTTGAAGATATCAACGTTGATCACAGTCTGAATGATTTACACAGATTGACAAATTTCGTATGATCTGTTGACGCCTAGAATCCATGAATAACGATAACATATGTTGATTAGGAAATGTATTGAGTTTAACCGATATATTGTTTGTCTTAAGGACCGTCGCCCGTATTGTATTTGTTATCTACTTTTGTGCTACTTCTTAAACAGGTCTATCTCTCCAACTGTCTGTCTATCCTTAATGGTTTGTTTACAGATTTAAGTGTTTGCTTCTTGATTTACTTGCACGTTTAATTATTCATTCCAAGTATATGACATGGCAAAAATGAAATTTATAACCATTTATGCTTTTGACTGATGATTTGTTTTGATGGATTGATCTTCTGACTTGAGAGAGAGAGAGAGAGAGAGAGTGTGTGTGTGTGTGTGTGTGTGTGCGAAATTTGCGTGTGCTTTGTGTGTGTTGATATTTACAACCAGATACAATAAATGTATATACTATAAGAAAATATAACTTTTTTTTTTTTACAGAAGCTTTTCATTGGAACTAAACCTGGTTGTTGCATATTTTACTCACATTAGTGTGGATGTGTGAGAGTCCTGTACATGTTGTGATTGTTGTTTTCTTCTCCATATCAGTCAACAATTCATACCAGTATGACACTGCAGACACAATCCATTTCCAACATTGTCAGTTCCGAATTGTGGTTAAAAAAAAGAATAAAAGAAAGGAAATACAAAAATTATGTTCAGTTTTGTTCGTCCATCAGCACGAGGACTATCTTAGTCATCCTGGGGCTGGGGTTGTTGGGGTCGGTGTGTGCGCTGACGGCTGGTTTGTCCAATCTGCGCACTGAAGGTTCTCTGGCAGTGTGGACAGGGGATGGTGGCGGTAGTTGGGGGTTACAACCCTCGGGCTTTCCACGCGTTTCCGCTGCTCAGCAACCGCTGTCCTGGTGACTTCACAGGTCAGAGCACCTCTGAAAATGGCAGAGCGCCATGCGGACCTGTCCACAGCTGCATGCTTCCATGTGTCTGGGTTGATGTTGAAGGCCTTCAGGGATGACTTCAACGTGTCCTTGAAACGATTTTTCTGGCCTCCATTGGAGCGCTTGCCCTGTTGTAGCTTGCTATAGAAGAGTTTCTTTGGCAGCCGAGATTGAAAGTCCAATGCTGTAACCACTCGGCTATTGCGCCGGTATTCTGCCAAGATAAGTGAACCTGTCAATTGCTCTCAGTCGTTGACCCTTGATGGTGATGTTGGGGCCTTCCTGGAGCTGGCTTATGCATTACTTCGGTCTTCGTAGTATAGTACTGGTGGTGAGACCGAAGTTGTCACAGGCATCAGAGAACTTGTCAACGCTGTGTTGCATATCAGCTTCTGAGGCAGCGTTGAGGGCACAGTCATCTGTGAACAGGAAGTCTCTGGTGGTAATTGTTGTGACCTTGGTTCTTGCTATGAACTTCCTGAGGTTAAAGAGTTTATCATCTGTGCGGTACCTGATGCCTATGTCCACATCAGTTTCACTGAAGGCGCCAGTTAGTGTGGCTGGGAACATGAGGCTGAGCAGAGTTGGGGCAAGGACACAGCCTTGCTTCACACCATTGCACACAAGGAAGATGCGTCTTTGTTGTCTTGTACACTGGCCATCATGCCGTCAGGGAACTGGCGCACGACTGCGATGAACTTCCTGGGACATCCGTACTTCGCCATGATTCTCCAAAGACTCTCTCTACTTACAATATCAAAGGCCTTGGTCAGATCGACGGTGGAAAAGAGGCTGGCATTCTGCTCATGGCACGTTTCTTGGAGTTGTCTAGCAGCAAACACCATGTCGATAGTCCCGCGTTCTTTCCAGAACCCACACTGGCTCACTTGGCAGCAGACAGTGTTCGAGATGAGCGATGAGACGGCTGAGGAGTATCCTGGCAAGGATCTTCCCTGCTTTGGATAGCAAGGAAATACCACGATGGTTATCACAGGCCCGGCGGTTCCCTTTGCGTCTGAACAGGTGAATGATGGAGGCATCCTTAAGATCTTGTGGGATGGTCTCCTGCTGCCACATGAGCTGAAACAGCTGAAGGAGTCTTTCAGCCAGAGCCACACCACCTTCCTGGTAGACCTCAGCTGGAATGGAGTCTGAAACAGGTGCTCTGCCACTGGACAGCAGACGTATTGTTTTCTGTCTCCCCCAAGGTTGGTGGGGCATCGAGTGCCTCGCTGTTGAAATGTTCAGCCACCTTTCCAGAATCTTGTCCTTGTCCGTTAGAAGTGTCGTCCAGTCAGCACTAAGAAGGGGAGAGTAGCCTGAGGAGGTATGACTGTAAAAAATAAAAATAAAAATAGAAAAATAAATTCTTGATGTCGTGCCTGTCAGCAAAGCCCTGGATCTCATCAGCTTTGTTAATCAGTCAGGAATCCTGCATCATGTGAAGCTTCTGTTGGATGATCTTCCTTATGTTCTTCAGAGCGACAGACTCTGGGTCATCAAGGTGGGCTTTGTAGATGTGATGTTTCTAATCATGCAGCTGTTTGATCTCTGTGCAGCTTTCGTCAAACCAGTCCTTGTGTTTCCTGGTGATGGGACCAAGGCACTCAACTGCAATGTTGTATACTAAGTTGCGAAAAGATGCCCATGCTGCTTCCACATTCTGATCGTCCAGAGAGATGGACTCCAGGCGTTCTTCTAGCGTGTCAACAAACGACTGTTTGGCGTCATTGCTCTTCAGCTTGTTCAGGCATTTTGACGTCTTCATGCCCTGAGGGCGTCTCTTGGGTTGGACGCGGATGTTGAGCTTGGAGACAGTGAGACGATAGTCGGTACAGCACTCTGTGCCACAAATGGCCTTTTCACCCGTACTGTCCTACTTCCTGACGATGTCATAGTCAATGAGATGCCCATGCTTAGAGCGAGGGTGCATCCATGATGTCTTATTGTGGGTAGGGTCATAGCAGTTTTTTGTGGGACGTGTCATCCCAAGATTATCAAATGGACACTTACTGTGGACATGAGTGCGGCGTGAGCGCCCGTTCTGTTTTGGCATGTCATCGCCTGTCCCCTGTTCCGGAGGCAGGTTGTGACAAAATCTTATGTTGCTATAACGTCCTCAACTGGTGGATTGATTGGATTTCTGAAATAATGAAGGCTTTTTGAAATGAGCTGACTTGACTTTTATGGCTCTTGAAAAGGATTTTATGAAAATAGCATATAAAAAGGGATTGATAGCCGAGTTAGTATGACTGATAAACACAAGAAACATCTCCAGTTCAACTGGTGAGTGAGTCGAAAAAAACACATTTAAAGTATTTGAAATATACAGGGGCAACCAAGCAATTGCAAACACTAATACGAATGCAGCAACAAATTTGATACAACGCTTAAGTTTAGTGTCTTCTAATTGATCACATTCTGATCTAGTGGCTGATGTTCTCGTGATCCGACGTTGACGCGTTCTGCCGTAGAACAGATATATGTTTGTGTACACAACTATCATGGTCACTAAGCAGGGTAAGACGACTCCTAAAAAAATGACGTACACCATGAAGGTGAGAGGAATGACAGCAGTAAAAGAACAGTCATTAAAATCACCACGCTGGTACCACCCCATGAGAGGCACAAAGCCGATGAGCATGCCAGTCAACCAGGCCATACCAATCGCTGTCAGGACTCTTTTTTTGGTGACGTTCATCCTGTGCTTGAGAGGATACTTGACTGCCAGGAATCTGTCTATGGAGACAAGCAGAAGGTTTAAAACAGAGACGTTCGTGAAAACAATGGCCAAGCAGTTCATAAAGATGCATCCATACAAATCCCGGGGAATACCAAAGAAGGTCATGGCTGAGGTGGGTGCCACGATGATGCTGACGAGTAGATCAGCCAGTACCAGACTGCCTATAAGAGTGTTGGTGGTGGTGCGCAGATAAGGAAAACTCCAGAGGGACACTAGCACCAGTCCATTGGCCACCACAGACACGGCACTGACGATGCACACAGCTGACAGGTACACCACGACACCAGCATCCCAGGTTACTGCCATTTCAGAGGCTGAAAAAATATTGCATGGTAAACTTTCAGAAAATAATGTTCTCTGGAAACACTTGGTGTGGTCAAAAACAAACTTGACTCAAAAATGCAAAGAAAAGAAAGTTATTTCCACAAATACCAATGATAATGATAATATACTTCTGGCAAGGGCATACGAATTATGAAGAAGCAAAATGTTTCGCCAGTCATTTAAAAGAGAATAAAAACGGGTATAGCCTGTGTGGTTTTTGTAATGTGGCAAAGTTTTCACAAATGTTTTGATCATGTCACGCCATTACTATTTTTGTCCCATTTTTGGTTCACGTGTGTGTTTAAACACAACGCGAGTGCAGGTAATAACCACATATTTCGCGTGTTTTTTATTTTCCCAAATATTCTGTTTGTAGTGATAATGCACTTCTGGGAATAGCACAAAAAATGTTTAAGAAGCCGAAATAAGAATAAGAATAAGAATAAATTTATTATCTCCAACTGGAGAAATTTGCTCAGGTGCATTATCACAACATAGTCAAGTAAACAACATGGGGACCATAACTGTAAAAGGCAACAACAGCTTTTACGAATATTACGAAGACACAAATGTAAAAAAATATCACATACACCGTTTCATACATACATCCACACACTGCAGTTAATAACTGGTATTCTTAATGTAAAAACAGGAAGAAATAAGAAACATTATTTTGAATATAATTATAAGCATAGCCTACTATATTGCACATTGGTTATAATAGACAGATAAGATAAGAATAAAGATAAATTGCGGAAAACCACAGCCAGATAACCAGCACACACCCGCACCCCCCCTCCACCCACCCCACACACGCGGTTTACTTGATTAAACAAAAGTAATAAACATACGTTCTCAAATAAAAGCATTTCACATATTCGCATGTAAAACATTGCAATTAATTATTACATCGTAATTATTAACAGAAATATATTTAGAATATGGACGTTAGCATTAGACATATTCCATTGTACATTCATCCTGCATATTACACATTATTCATCCTACATATTGCACATTCATAAAAACCAATTGTCACGTTTTTAAGCTCAGTAAACACACACACACACACACACACACACACACACAACTAGAACAAGGTACAACCTATCATGCACGGACTTTCACACGTTTCACATGAGAGTGCGCGCACGTGGGCGCGCACGCACACACACACACACGCACACACACACACACACACACACACACACACACACACACACACACACACACACACACACACTCAGTTCTCAAGAATTTAAAAGGTGGATTGAACGTGGAATAAAAGTCTTCATAGCTCTGGATTTCAACTTAAAAGTTCTGTAGCGTCGTCCTGATGGCAATAGCTCATAATACTTTGCTAAAATATGGGTGTGTCAGTTGCTATCTGCCTTCTTTTTTTAAACACTCGACTTTCATACAGTTCTTGCATACTAGCTTGTTTCATTCCCACAATTAATTTTACTGCATACACTGATGACATCGTTCAAAACACGCTTACTCCTCACTCCCAAACTTCCATACCAGCACATAAATGAAACTGTGAGCACGGACTCGATATAACATCGATAATAACTTTGAAGAATAGTTGAATTTATACCAGCATTTCAAAGCTTCTGTAAACAAAAAATTCTAGATTGACATTTCTTATGAATGGAATCAACAAAAGTCAGCTTATTGCCTAAGATGGTCCCTAAAATAATATCTATATTCATTGACCCTCTCTACTGTTTGACCATCAATAACAAGGTTAGCTACAGGCAAGGGGTCTTTCCGAAAATCTATTAACATTTCTTCTGTTTTCAATATGTTGAGATCCAGATAGTTTTCCTCACACCAAGAACAGAACTTTTTAATTTCACTGAAATAAATAGCATCAGAGTTGGACAGATCTTCAGTAGCTGAATCATCAGAATATTTTATGACAGGAGTTTCCTCCGTGCCTCTGCAGTCATTTGTGTACAGTGTAAATAGAACAGGGGACAGCACTGTACCTTGGGGTGCACCAGTAGAAGTAGAGTTTAGAGAAGAGTGGGCAGAATGAAAGCGGACGGACTGAGTTCTATTGAGAAGAAGACTTACTATCCAAAGAGTAAGCTTCGGATCAACATCCAAGCCTAGCAGTTTCAGGGCAAGGAGATCAGGTTGTATTGTGTTAAAAGCAGAAGAGAAGTCAACAAAAAGGATACGAACAAAAGATCCCGTGTTATTTAAATGAAGGAAAGCATTATGAAGGAGAGTTAGGATAGCATCATCAGTACTTCTGTGTGCTTTGTAAGCAAACTGAAGAGAGTCAAGCTGCTGTTCAGTGAAAGAAAGAAGATGGCGGAGAATAATTTTTTCAAAAGCATTTCATCACTATTGAAGTCAGGGCAACAGGACGGTAATTGTTTAGTGCGGCTGGGTTCTTTTTATTGGGGATAGGACAGATAGTAGATTTTTTCCAGATGCTGGAACTGTCAAGTTACTGTCACATCTTTATTTCTTGTTCACAAATCTTAGCATTTTTATCCGATTATATGCTACTGACACACTGATTAACGGCAGACATTTTATCATGATTTGTTCCAATAGAAACCTTTTTTCTTAGTGTGGAAGTTACACTGATGTACACATGTACCAGGAGAAGCAAACTGCTGTCATGTTATAATATCTGAATATAGGCCTACTATCGGAAATGTTTTTATGTGGATCATACTAGTCTAGAACACTGGATTCTAAAATTTGACTCACCTCGCAGAAACGTCATTGTGTTTTTCGATCAGTGTGGTCTTACATTTTACCTACATTCACCCAAGTAGTCACTTGTCGATAAAAGAGGCATGCTGTATTTATGCATATATATATATATATATATATATATATATATATATATATATATATATATATATATTCAGTTCGAGCAGTGCAATGAAATTTCACGATAATACATTGGAAGGAGGTTAATGAGGCCATCAGATTGTATCAACAATATGATTTGTGCAATGGCCTTTTCACGTACTGAACAATATCCATAAGCGACCATCGAAATCTACAAATTTAATTTCATACACAAATGTATGGATTGGTCAAGATTTGCCATATAACTTAACTCTTATACTACACATGCGCATCTGATGTTATAACGATAATCTCAAGAAGTTCGGTTTCTAAATTCATGGGACCGTACGATGACAGGAAAGAAAAGGCGTTATTTTTGAAGATGAACATGCGTTTCCAAAGATTTAGACAACGAGAAAATATTCTGAGGAAAATATCGAAAATTTGATGCTTTGAACAGTTGGAATATAAGTGAAATTACATTCAACAGAGTTTTATTTGAAATTAAAAAATGAAAACCGAATCTTGTTAGAATTGATATTATTCCCATTCTGTTAAGTATAATGTGTATAAGTATTTCTAAAAAAACAAAAACAAAAACATAACAATGATAATAAAAGTATATATCCGCTTTGCAAATGATCTTTAACCACTGCACGGATTTTGAGATGCTACTGCTACTTTAAGGGGAAAATCTAAAAACTGACCACGACTGAATGCAGTAACCGATTATAAAGAACTGAGGTATCGTATCAGGTAAACTTACACACACACACACACACACACACACACACACACACACACACACACACACACACACACACCAGCGCTCGCGCGCGCGCGCGCACGCAAACACACAATTAGAATCACCTCATTCATTTGAATGAGTTGTACAAACGACGGATGAAACAAAAATCAACACAGATCATAAGCGATGACAGCCATATACTATCAAAATATGCACTTTTACTTTCAGGGAAACGCTACCGATTTCCCAGACTGAAAACTCTTAGAATCTGCAACAGTTTTATACACCAGTCAGTTCATTTCTTAAATAATTGATCAGTCTTAACAACTAATGTTATGATAAGGCTGCGCATGTGCGCGCGCGCGCGTGTGTGTGTGTACGTATGTGTGTACTTTATATTTTGTATTAGATTTTGAATACTTCTAAATAGCTTGGTTTTAATCGTGTATGCATGTCTATGTTTTACTTTTGTATGATATTTATTTATGCATGTGTGTGACTGATTATTTTATGTGATGCTTATATTAACTTAGCACTTAAGCATATTTTCTTTTATACATGTACACATTTACGCTGATATTGAATGACTGTGATCAGAGAGTGTTTATGATTGTGAGGTCCCACATTAACTTGGCATTTGAGCAAGTTATCGTATTTGAGCATTTTATTCCTTCTGTGTGTTCATACCGTACATTGATCACGTAGCGTACACCATGCATGAATTTCACTTCTTGAGATAACAAAGTATTCTGTATCTGTATCTGTATACCAGAGCACAGCACTGAACATAATCGAAGATGAGTGTGGGCGATCGTCGAACATTGAAGACTGTAATAGAGAGTTGTGCATGGATGGACTGGGTGTGTTTGAATGAAAGTTCAACCCCTTTTGTATTGTATTGTATTGTTTTTTGTTTGTTTTTTGTCACAACAGATTTCTGTGTGTGAAACTCGGGCTGCTCTAACGAGGGAGAGCGCGTCACTACACCGAGAGCGCCACCCATTTTGTTGTATTTTTCCTGCCTGCAGTTTTTACTTGTTTTTACTATCGAAGTTGATTTTTCTACAGAATTTTGCCAGGGACAACCCTTTTGTTGCCGTGGATTCTTTTACGTGCGCTAAGTGCATGCTGCACACGGGACCTCGGTTTATCGTCTCATCCGAATGACTAGCCTCCAGACCACCGCTCAAGGTCTAGTGGAGGGGGAGAAAATACTGGCGACTGTGCCGTGATTCGAACCAGTGCACTCAGAATCTCTCGCTTTCCTAGGCAGACGCGTTACCTCTATGCCATCACTCCACATTTTCCCTGGCTTCATCCCCACTCCCCCCCCCCCCCCCCCGACCCCCCCCTCCCCCCAATGAAGACTTTGTATGGCATAACTTGCTGTGGTCAGATAGGAAAAAAAGAGACCTTTTTGGCATCCATGCAAATACACTGTGCAAAGAGACGTTCAAACAGGCTTGGATATGCAGTTAATGATTTTCTTAATGATATCTGACTAGGCACTCACATTATGATCGAAAGTATCCGACTGAATCCATTGATCATACCAATGTTGCCGAAAGAATTCGATTCTTGTCCAGGGTGATTATCGTGTGTATCACTATTTGTCAGAACTTTTCTTACTGTTTACCAAAGCAAAGATGAATGACGAAGACAGGGAAAGTTTGAAACATTGATAGATCTATATTATGATCGTAAAACAATGCAATGCTGATCGATGTAGGCTGTGCATAATGCACTCGTTCAGTTTCTTGCATACAGCTTTCCGTTCCACAAGTATTTGTTACTTCAGTGGGTACAATATTATTTCGATCGATACGCTAGTAACAAGCTCCTACCACACCCTGCCACTCAGCTTAAAACAATCCTCCCCACACCCCCACCAGGAATTATACGTGAGCCTAAAAGGCTTTGTCTCTTGTTCATACATTTTATTGCCACTCTGAGTAGCTAATCCTGACAGTATTTCTCTGTTGAGTAGTTAAGTCTGACTTTATTCTGCACGAATACGAGCGAAATTGATAAGGTTTTTCACCTGATCTGGTGCAGTCTACGGGTAAAACATCCACTGAGGATGTGAAGTCATGGTGAAAAGTGAAAAGTGGAAGCCTGTCGATTAAAACCCACTTCCTTTCCCTACCTATAACCTTTTGACAGCCCCCCTCCCTCCCCACCTATGAGTGACAGAATAGACAGCTATGGCTTTGGTCACTCAGTGGAATAAATGAATTAAGGCAGGCATAACCCAAGAAAAACTACATCTGTTATTTCGTCTTCCTATTCTACAAAATGAACAACTGCTACTGCCACTACTGCTAAACACCCACTGAGGATGTGAAGTCATGGTGAAAAGTGACAGCCTGTTGACTGAAACCCACTCCCCTTTCTTCTTCCTACCTATAACCTTTTGGCAGCCCCCCTTCCTCCCCACCTATGAGTGACAGAATAGACAACTATGACTGGTCAATGAATTAAGGCAGGCATACGGAAAGAAAAACTACAACTGCTATTTTGTCTTCCTATTCTACAACAAAAACAGCTGCTGCTACCACTACTGCTATGGAACTGTGGTCTAATTTTCTCGTCATTAAGTTCGTTTGTACCTCACCTGCTGTTGATCAAATCCACTAAACTGGTGCTGTTTTACATTTGTAAATTCGTTGTGTTCCCAAAGCTTGAAGGTGAAGCAAATGTGTCCTAATTGTTTTGATAAAATGTGTCATACTGTTGGAATGTTACCTAACCCTTGACGTAAAAATGCCATGCGGTCATTCCTTTGACGTATCTGGATCGGGAGCTGGATGCATACGTCGCAGGAGCCAATCATCGGCTATAAACGCGACGGAACAGGGAGAGCGCAAAAATAGTATAAAAGGCCACCACACTGACCTAACAGACTTTCCTTCAGGTTCAGGTCTCAATGAGTAGCCACAACAGGTATCTACAGGTTTAAAAACTGGTTAAAATCTCTTCTGCAATCTAGATGCTTTGGAGGCAGGCGATGTTAATCTGGTCTCTCTTTTGATGTTCATGCTAATAAAACCATTAGAAAAGCCAATAGATTGACTGGAATGTTAGTTGGGAATATACAGTGTAAAAGTAAAGACATAATGGTGCCATTATTTAAGTCATTAGTCAGGCCAGTCTTAGAATATGGGAATGTTGTTTGGAATACGGGCTTAGTGAAACATATAGACGGTTCTGAAAATGTTCAACGAAGATTTACTAAAAGAATCATTGGCTTTGCTGATATGGACTATGAAAATAGGTTGCAAGCACTTCAGTTACATAGTTTAGAATATAGAAGACTGCGTAGTGATTTAATAGAGATGTATAAAATGACTCATGGATTATATGACAGCAGAACTATAAACTCTTTGTTTACATTGAATGAGAACAGTGCCACAAGAGGCCATTCCTACAAACTATGAAAAGTTTCAGTAAAAACTTCCAGATTTGCACATTTCTTTACTAACAAAGTAACAAATGTTTGGAATAATTTGTCACAAGACGTTGTTTCCGCAGGAACAGTGAATACATTTAAAAATTATCTTGATATTCTTTTTCTTTTTTTTTAAAAATAATTACAAAACTCATTTACATATTTATTGATTTTTCAAGCATCGCGCACTCATTGATGAAAAATGCACCAGACATATGTGGGGACTCTCTTTTTCTTCCCCACTTCAGGCCTGCACGCCTTGATATTGATATGATATGATGTAAATGCACTGGTAGAGCCTGCTCCAACGATGTCCTCCTTCAGATGGTTCCAGTCCATCACTGTCCGCACGAAGAAGGAATGTGCATACTGTTCTGTGTTACTGATAGGTAGCTGGAAGCCACGAGTATTTCTGACCACACGGCGTTCGACGATGTTGGAGACTTCGAAGTCCTCATATTTCGGGGGTCGTATCCGTCTGCGGCCAGCACTCACAGGGGTCAGGAAGTTTTGGGGGGAATGACGTAAAAATGTAAAGTGCCTCTTCCATGTTACACTTTTTTTTTTTTTAGATCTGAGGGGAAATTCAAATCCAGAAAGATTGTCGCAACGAGTACTCGTTGTCAGGTTTTCACGAATCGTTTATCATTTTTTTCTTCTTTTTCCCCCCTATTCATTCATTGTTGTTTGTGCATGTTCAGTGAAGTATGAGCAGATTTGTTGTGTTCACCATTGTTCAGTTATGTCCTCATTGGGGTTGCTTTTAAATGACAGTAAACATCTTTTGAATAGAACTGTTCCTTTTTTCTACAGAGCTCATCTGATCTAGCAGGAAAAAATAAAATGTCAAGTTTGGCCAGTATCTGTGTAATGTTTAGCTGCTTATTGATTCAGTTCGGATGTTTTGTCTTCTTGTGGATGGTTGAAAAGAGCAGAATCTTAGTCTGAATCTTAATCTGAATCAGAAACCTTTTTCTTCTGCCTGTGCATGGCAGTGTTTACCCCAGCCACCCCCCCCCCCTCTCTCTTCTTTCTGTCTCTCACTCTGTATATGTCTGCCTCTCGCTGTCACCGCCTCTGCCTCTCTCTCAACACACACACACACACACACACACACACACACACACTCACTCACTCACTCACTCACACACACATTAAGAGAGAGAGAGAGAAGGTGAAGAAACGAACAAAGATTCAGACTGAAGAAGCTGGTATGTTTTAATACTGATAATTATTTCTCTGTATCCTTACATTCTTTTTCCTCTCAGTGTGTGTGTGTGTGTGTGTGTGTGTGTGTCTGCGTAGGCACGAATTTAGCATAGTGGTGTGTGTGATGCATGCATACATAATTATGTACATGTGAGTGGCTAAATAACCAGTAGCAGATGAGCACAGGCCAGACTCATGAGAAAAAGAAAAAAAAAAGTAACCTGTACAGAGAGGGCAGACTGGTGAAGAAAAGAAAGATTTAAGTTGCCTGCATGCACAGAGAGGATAGGTTCATGACAAAAAGAAAGAATAAAGTAACGTGCTGAGAGAAAGACAGACCAGTGAAGAAAAGAAAGAATAAAGTAACCTGCACAGAGAAGACACACTGGTGAAGGAAAGGAAGAATAAAGTTCCTTGCATGCACAGAAAGGGCAGGTTCATGAGAAAAAGAAAGAATAAAGTGACCAGCTAAGAGAAGACTGACTGGTGAAGAAAAGAAAGAATAAAGTGACCTGCTAAGAGAAGACTGACTGGTGAAGAAAAGAAAGAATAAAGTGACCTGCTAAGAGAAGACCGACTGGTGAAGAAAGGAAAGAATAAAGTGACCTGCTAAGAGAAGACTGACTGGTGAAGAAAAGAAAGAATAAAGTGACCTGCTAAGAGAAGACTGACTGGTGAAGAAAAGAAAGAATAAAGTGACCTGCTAAGAGAAGACCTACTGGTGAAGGAAGGAAAGAATAAAGTAAAGTGACCTGCACAGAGAAGACCTACTGGTGAAGAAAGGAAAGAATAAAGTGACCTGCACAGAGAAGACTGACTGGTGAAGAAAAGAAAGAATAAAGTGACCTGCTGACTGGTGAAGAAAAGAAAGAATAAAGTGACCTGACTGGTGAAGAAAGGAAAGAATAAAGTGACCTGCTAAGAGAAGACCTGGTGACCTGCACAGTGGTGAAGAAAGGAGTGACCTGCACAGAGATGGTGAAGAGTAAAGTGACCTGCACAGAGAAGACCGACTGGTGAAGAAAGGAAAGAATAAAGTGACCTGGTGACTGGTGAAGAAAGGAAAGAATAAAGTGACCTGCTAAGAGAAGACCGACTGGTGAAGAAAGGAAAGAATAAAGTGACCTGCTACTGGTGAAGAAAGGAAAGAATAAAGTGACCTGCTAAGAGAAGACCTACTGGTGAAGGAAGGAAAGAATAAAGTGACCTGCACAGAGAAGACCGACTGGTGAAGAAAGGAAAGAATAAAGTGACCTGCACAGAGAAGACTGACTGGTGAAGAAAAGAAAGAATAAAGTGACCTGCACAGAGAAGACCGACTGGTGAAGAAAGGAAAGAATAGAGTGACCTGCACAGAGAAGACCGACTGGTGAAGAAAAGAAAGAATAAAGTGATCGGCTCAGAGAAGACCGACTGGTGAAGAAAGGAAAGAATAAATTGATCGGCTCAGAGAAGACCGACTGGTGAAGAAAGGAAAGAATAAAGTGACCTGCACAGAGAAGACCGACTGGTGAAGAAAGGAAAGAATAAAGTGATCGGCTCAGAGAAGACCGACTGGTGAAGAAAGGAAAGAATAAAGTGATCGGCTGAGAGAAGACCGACTGGTGAAGAAAGGAAAGAATAGAGTGACCTGCACAGAGAAGACCGACTGGTGAAGAAAGGAAAGAATAAAGTGACCTGCACAGAGAAGACCGACTGGTGAAGAAAGGAAAGAATAAAGTGATCGGCTCAGAGAAGACCGACTGGTGAAGAAAGGAAAGAATAAAGTGACCTGCACAGAGAAGACTGACTGGTGAAGAAAGGAAAGAATAAAGTGACCTGCACAGAGAAGACTGACTGGTGAAGAAAGGAAAGAATAAAATGACCTGCTAAGAGAAGACCTACTGGCGAAGGAAACGAAGAATAATGTAACCTGCTCAGAGACGCAATTCTTGTTTCTCCTTCCTCCTGTTCATCATCTCTCTGACCCTAGCCTCCCCTCTTCGTTCTTAAGGTAGGGGTGTATGTGGTGTGTGTGTGTGTGGGGGGGGGGGGGGGGGGGTGTAGGAGGAGGGGGTGGAGGGGTGCTGTGCGACACTGTTTTTTTTTTTTTTTTTTTTTTTTTTTTTTTTAGTTTTACCTGTGCTAATTTAATTACATGAAATATGATGTGTGTGTGTGTGTGTGTGTGTGTGTGTGTGTGTGTGTACATTTTACTTATACCTGTGGATTTCTTTGTTGGATGTTTTCGTTGATGTGCAGAACTAACTGATGTGCAATGATTTCTTAACTTTTTCATGTGTGTGTGTGTGGTATGTATTAGTCTATCAACAGTTATGTGAATTTTCATTTGACTAGTTTTAATATTTTTATATGGCGTGCATGATCATGTCATGGTTATGTTTATAATGAGCCTGTAATAGCACAAGTTAATTTCCGTATGGATTTATCTTGTTGTGTTTTTTAATTGAATTAAATAGGAAGTGAGAGGCAAAAAGCAGACTGAATCAGACCTGAAATATAAATAACACTTGCTCAAATCAAATACACGTGAAACAGACCAAAAGTATAAATAATTCATGATTAACACATACACACGTGAAACAGACCAGAAATCTAAATAACACTCTATCAACACAAACACATGCGCACAATCACATGATGAGAAAGGTTGAAACGGAGAAGGAAATCACATCTTTACGGCAATAACAACAAAAAATAAATAAATAAAATAAATAAAAATACTGAAGGACCAGGGAAGCCATTACGATATTTTGCATTTCAACTACGCATTTCAGAGTTATGTAATTAACCGCCTAAATGTAGCCAATCCGCTGAAACGTCGCCAGTCTGGTAATATGTCGTCGACCGGCGACAATCTGGCGGTTCTTTGACCGGCTGATTTGTCACTGGTCCGCTGAGTTGTCGCCTACCAGGCGACAACTCAGTGGACGTCTGTTAAACGTTGGTTTGTCGCCCTTCCGCTGATTCGTCGCTGGCGACAAATTATCCGAGCTCAGCCAGATTGTCGCTGGCGCCAAATCAACGGGGGCGACAATTCAGCAGTTAACATACGGGCAGCAAACCTCCCCAGCATTCAGGCATCACACTCCATATTTGGACAGTCACGTGCTGTCAGTGTTGCCCTGGAGATGTTACTGAAGAGGAAATTATGGTTGACTGTAGCCATGAAAATACCCACCACATTACCAGAAGAAGTTTTTTTTTTGTTTTGTTTTGTTTTTTTGAAAGGGGGCAACAGATAACACATGTTTTTGTTGTTATTTTAGGTAGTCTTTCTGTTTCTTTTCTTCGGACATATTTCAAAATACATCATCTCGTTTCCTAGTATCAATTCATTACACACTTTATCCAGTTGATTGATTTATTAGTTATTATCTAATCACTTTTCCATACATGTTCATTAAAAAAAACGATCATTTGATCAATCGTCTGATCAATTATTCATTCACTCACCAGTCACTTTATTCATTGTTACATCAATCAAGTGATCTGTCTCCTCCGTTAACTGCCTCAAACAAAATCATGAAATAAAATCTGTGTTGTTTAACACATCGTTTTGTCTGTCTGTTCATTCATGTAGTTAGTGAAACTGGTTAGTTTGTGAATCATAATTCATACTTATATATATATATATATATACCATTTTATTAATAAATATTATATACCATTTCATTCATAAACATAAAACTGTATTTATTCATTATTTTGTTATATTTGTTTACTCCAAAGTCATTGTTGACCTATTCTCATTTTATCATTGCTTGTTTACCATCCATATTTCACTGACCCTTTCCGCCTTTTAAGATACCTGATATTCTATATTTCATTTGTTTATCTACTTTTGTGCTAATCCTTATACAGGTCTATATGTCCAATAGGTCTATCCTTGATAATTTGTTTACTAATTTATGTGTCTACTTCTTAATTTACTTGTACGTTTTATCATTCATTCCAAATATTTGACATGGCAAGATATTTCATAGCTATTTATGCTCTTGACTAATTGTTTGTTTGTTCCTTTATTTCATCATTCATTCATTTACACATTCATTCATATATCGATTAATTCAGTATTTTGTATATTTTTTAGATTTTTTGTTTCACTGGAAATAGCAATATATTGTATGGCATTTGACAGACACTTGGCTACAGTATTTTCCTGTCTTGGTCATCAGACACGGCCACATGCACACACACAAATGAACTGGTAGGTTGATCTCTTGACTGAGAGAGAGAGAGAGAATGTGTGTGTGTGTGTGTGTGTGTGTGTGTGTGTGTGTGTGTGTGTGTGTGTTTGCATGTGTGTGTGAATGTGTGTGTTTTTTTGTGTTGATGTATACAATCAGATACAATAAATGTATATGCTGTAAGAAACGTTATACATTTGTTTTAGATGAGTTCTATATTGGAACTTAATCTGGTGTATCATCTTTCACTTATATTAGTGTGGATATGAGTCACATACATGTTGTTGTGATTGTTGTTTTCTTCTCCATATCAGTCAACAACTTCATACCAGTACACTGTACCTCTTGTTACTGCAGACATAATCTATCTCCAACATTGTCAGTTCCGATTTGTCGTTAAAAAAGAAAGGAAATTGCAGTTGCATTCAGACCAAGTAGCAGAAAACATTATGTAAGTATATTTTTTGTACTGCAGTTTTGCATTTTAAATTTCATTGCGAACGTATCTGTGTTGCTTGCCGTAATGTGAGTTTCTTGGATTTCTCCGATAAAGAAGACTGTTAGTAATGAACAGTCTAGAAGCCTATGGCTTTTGAAAACGATTTTATGAAAAGGGCGTATAAAAAGGGATTGATAGCCGAGCTACAATGACTGCTAAGCACAACCACCATTTCCAGTTCAACTGGGTAACTAATAGAAAAAAAAACGTGTCCAGACTTCATAATACAGACGGGCAACCAAGCCATGGCAAACACTAAGACGATTGCAGCAATTAATTTGATACCATGCTTAAGTTTAGGGTTTTCTGGCTGGTCACATTCCGATGTTATACACACGATCCGATGTTGACGCTGTCTGCGGAAGATCAGATATATGTTTGTGTACACAACTATCATGGTCACTAAGCAGGGTAAGACGACTCCTAAAAAAATAACGTAAACTATGAAGGTGAGAGGAATGACAGCACTAAAAGAACAGTCACTAAATTCACCACGCCGGTACCACCCCATGAGAGGCACAAAGCCGATGAGCATGCCAGTCATCCAGGCCATACCAATCGCTATCAGGACTCTTTTCTTGGTGACATTACTTCTGTGCTTGATGGGATACCTGACTGCCAGGAACCTCTCTGTGGTGATAAGCAGAAGAGTGATGACAGAGAAGTTGGTGAAGACAATGTTCAAGCAATTCGTAAAGATGCAACCATACAAATTCCGGGGAAAACCAAGGAAGGTCAAGGCTGTGATGGGTGCCACGATGAAACTGACGAGTAGATCAGCCAGGGCCTGAAAGCCGACGAAAGTGTTGGTGGTGGTGCGCAGATAAGGAAACCTCCAGAGGGTATGTAGCACCAGTCCATTGGCCACCACAGACACGGCACTGATGGTGCACTCAGCTGATAGGTACACAATGTCACGAGTTTTCCAGGTTACTGCCATTTCAGAGGCTGAAAAAACATTACACGGTAAAGTTTCAGAAAATTACATTCTCTGGAAACATTTTGTCTTGATTTAAAAAGAGACAAAGAAAGAAAGTTCTTTCCATACAACTCAATGATAATGATAATGTACTTTTGGGAGGGGCATAAAAATCACGAAGAAAAAAATGATTCCCCAGTCTTTCTTTCCCCCTTTTTTTAAAAACCAGTATTCTACTTATAATGGTAATGCACTTCTGGGAAGAGTACAAAATGTTTCAGAAGCGGAAATCTTTCCACAGTCAAGTTATTGTCACATTTTCATCTTTCATTCACTTATTCACAAATCTTAGGAATTTTATCTGATGGGCTACTGACACTGATCAACAGGAGACATTTGATCATTTTTAGTTCAAACAGGAACTAGGTCTTAGTATGTAAGTTGATGCACACATCTGCCAGGAGCAGCAAACTTCTGTCAATTGATATCTGAATATACTGTGGGGAATGTTTTTACGTGAATCTCATTAATTTAAACCATTGGATTCTAAAATATGACTCAAGTCACAGAAAAAAAACCCATTGTGTTTTACACATACTGTGGTCTTACATCACAAATGACACAATCAAACTTGGCAGTACATCCATCCCTCTTTCCAGGTCAGTCAGGAACCTCAGTGTTGTCCTTGACAACACACTGTCAATGCAAAAAATGATCAGTCAGACATGTCAATCCTGCTACTGTCAAATGCGGCGCATCAGTTCCATCCGGAAATATCTGTCCACTGACGCAACATCTAGACTTGTCGTTTCTCTCATTCTCTCTCGCCTTGACTACTGTAACTTTCTATTGTCTGGTTTGCCTGCTTCATCCATTCAGTCCCTTCAGCGCATACAAAACTCTGCTGCCCGACTCGTCCTCAGAAAGAAAAGATCTGAGCACACCACTCCTCTTTCGCAACATCTCCACTGGCTCCCTGTCTCACACCGAATAAAGTACAAGATCAGCACTCTATGTTATAGATGTATTCACAAATCTGCCCCTTCCTATCTCTGCGGCTGCCTTCACCTCTACACTCCATCTCGCTCAATACGATCGGCTTCGGATCTAACTCTGTTTACGCATACCCAGATTCAAACACTCGACTGTTGGCCGCAGTTCTTTCTGTCTCTGGACCTTGCAATTGGAATGAACTTCCTCTTTCGCTTCGTCAAGTCTCCACACTCAGCTCTTTCAAGTCTGGCCTTAAAACCCACCTCTTCCCAAAATAGCCCCCATTCCCTGCCTCTTCCTTGTATTCAGTTTCTACAGTTTTAGAGTTGTGCATGCGTGTGAATGACTGGTGCGAAAGCGCTTTGATTTGTCTCTGCACAAGATTCAACGCTATATGAATACCATTATTATTATTATTTATTATTATTACATCTACCTTCATTCACCCGAGTGGTCACTTGTCGGTAAAAGAAGCATGTTATGCTTTTATGGATATCCATATTCAGCTCGAGCAGTAGAAAGAGATTAATGAGGCCATTAGATTTTTATTCACAATATGATTTGTGCAATGGTCTTATCATATACTGTATAATTTATATGAACGACAGATTTACATATCTACGTAGACACACATATGCATGGATTGGTCAAGATTGATCATATAACTGCCACTACACATTCGTATCTGTCGTAAAACGATACTTTCATGATGTTCGGTTTCTAAATTCATGAGTCCGTGCGATGATAAAGTCTTTACTTTTGTTGATGAATATGCGTTCCAAAGATTCACACAATAACTGAATAAGAAAATATTCTGGGGAAAATATCGAAAATGTGATGTTTTCAACAGTTGGAATATATGTGAAATTTCGTTTAACAGACATTTTATTTGGAATTCAACATAAAAACCTGTCAACAAAATCCTGTTAAAATCAATGGTATTGTTATTATTCTGAGAAGTATAAGGTGTATAAGTATTTGTATAAAAAAACAATAATGATAATGATAAATATCTGCATTGCAAGTAATCTTTAAGCAACATTTTGATAAGAAGTCAATATATTATGTGACACGAAAGGGATCTTAAGATGATATTGCCACTTTAACGGGGAATTCTGGTTAACGACTGTGACTGAATGAAGTAACTGATTAAAAATAACTGAGGTATCGTATCAGGTAAACTTACACACACACACACACACACACACACACACACATATATATATATATATATATATATATATATATCTACACACACACACACACACACACACACACACACGGACGCAAGCACACAATTGGAAGCACCGCACACCAAAGCACAGCACTAAACATAAACGTAGATAAGTGTGTGCCATCGTCGAACATTGAAGACTGCAACAGACTATAGAGAGTTGTGCCTGGATGAATTGGGTGTGTTTGAATGAAAGTTCAGTCCCTTTTCCCCGCCTTCATCCCCAGTTCTCCCACACCAATGGAGACTTTGCATAGAATGTTATCTACTTGCTGAGGACAGAGAAAAAATAAGGAAAAAGAAGAAGATGGAAGTCCTTTTTTGGCATACCACGCAAAAGATATAGTGCGAAGAGAAGTTCGGACGGACTTGGATATGCAGTCAATGATTTTCTTAATGACATCTGACGAGGCAGAAAATCACATTATGGTCGAAAGTATCCGTCTGAATCAATTTATTATAATGATTTTGTCGAAAGAATTGATTTTTGTCCAGGGTGATTATTGTGTGAATTACTATTAGTCATAACTTAAAAAAACAACAACTATTTATCAAAGCCGAAGATGAATGATGAAGGCATGGAAAGTTTGAAACATTAATAGATCTATATCATGATCGTAAAAATATGCAATGCTGATGATGTAGGCTGCGCAACATTGACTCGTTCCGTTTCTAGCACACAGCTTTCCGTTCTACAAATACTTCTTACTTAGGTGGGTAAAATATCATTTGGATCAACACTCCAGTAACAAGCCCCAACTTCCCCTGCCACACATTTTTTCCGACTAGGAATCATAATTATGTGAGCCATAAAGGCTTCGCCTCTTGTTCGTACATTCTATAGCCACTCTGAGTAGCTAATCCTGACAGTATTTCTCTATTGAGTATACAAGTCGCTGAGATGTCAGGTCAGGGGCATAGCCCTTGCTACTGGTACCATGTAACCCAGTACTACCTGCCGCATGTGAAGTCTCCCAACGACGGACCAGGCGGCGGAGGAAACCTTTCCCAACGGCTGTGAAGGCGGAAGAGGATGACCAAAGGGCAGTGGGAGCTCTTTTCCTTGGCTGGAAGTCCCCCTAGGAGACGGAGCTCCGAAGAAAAAACATGCGCCTGCCGAGGCCGTCCTACATGTGGCAGTATCTGCACCTGTGAGACTGTGAGCGTCGGTAGGCGAGAGAGTGGGGAAGGGACCGCACAACTCCTCCTCACTAAAAAAGTCACCTGTGCTGGTCAGGCAACCAGGCTAATGTCGGAGAAGTGGTAACAGGGACAGGCAGAGGATGCTGCTGGCAGTTCCTAGTCACGACTCTGCACGCAGGCGGCTGTGGGGTGATGGTCGTCCGCCGTAGACTGGGGCAGATGCGGCGCCCGTATCCTCCCACAGTGTCAGAGCAGCCCTTTTTAGGGACAGCGCTGCTGTCCCTACTTGGGGAAGGGGAGATAAAAGGATCCCCAAAGCCTGCCTCACCTAGTACCTAGTAGGAAACCGCACCTACTTGGACATCCAACAACAGCGGTCGAAAACAACAAAAGAAAAGAACCAGGAGTCATGGCCTGACTCTGGGTGCCTGGAATGTTCGCACCCTCTTGGACAGAGACGACAGACCAGAAAGACGCACAGCGCTCACTGCTAGAATGCTTGATCGCTACCAGGTGGACATAGCAGCCCTGAGCGAAACCAGGTTTGCGGGTGAAACCATGCTGGAGGAAGTTGGAGGGGGCTACACCTTCTACTGCACTGGGAACCCAGTTGACACCCCAAGAACCTCAGGCGTGGGCTTTGCCATACGATCCAAACTTGCACGACAGCTTGACAGCCTTCCACATGGGATAAACGACAGGCTGATGACCCTGCGTCTGAAGCTGTCCAAGGATCGCTTCACCACAGTCATCAGCTGCTATGCCCCGACGATGACCAACCCTGGTGACATCAAAGAAGCTTTCTATAAGGAGCTCAGCCGTACCATTTCAGCGGTAGACAGAAAGGACAAGCTGATCATCCTTGGGGATTTCAATGCCCGCATCGGCGTGGACTTCTTCTCGTGGCCAAAAGTCCTAGGAAAGCACGGCACTGGCAAGTGCAACTCCAATGGACTGCTTTTGCTCTCGCTCTGTGCGCAGCATTGACTGACCATCACCAACACCCTCATCCAACAAGCGGACAAGTACAAGAACACATGGATGCACACCCGCTCCAAACAATGACACATGCTGGACTATGTGATTGTCCGGCAGAGGGACAGAGGTGATGTTTCCACTACACGCTGCATGAGAGGAGCAGTCTGTTGGTCGGACCATCGCCTGGTATGCAGCAAGATGAACATCAGACGCACACAAGCTCCAACCAGTCAGGCAGAAACCCCCTAGGAAGCTGAACATCCACCGCCTCCCTATCACCAAGGACGTGCTGCAGCAGCAAATCCAAGTACCTCTCCAAGAAATTCCTGCATCGACTGATGTAGAAGAGTTATGAAGCACCTTTAGAGATGCTGTGTACACAGCAGCAGCGGACACATTCGGCTTTGTACAGAGGAACCACAAGACTGGTTTGACGAGAATGACTCTGGAATCTCCAAGCTCCTGAACAGACTGCATTTTTGGCATCAGGAACACATTTCCGATAAAGACTGCCAGAGGAAGGAGAACCAGTTCTTGCAAACCATGCAACTCGTATAGAAGAGGCTGCGTGAGATGAAGAACACCTGGTGGGATAGAAAGTCCGAAGAGCTTCAGTCCGCTGCTGATGCTCACGACATGAAGACCTTCCATGATGGTCTCCGAGCTGTGCATGGGCCGAGTATCACAGGATCAACCCCTGTCCAAGCCTCGGACCAGACCACCCTCCTGACAGACAAGAAAGACATCCTTGCCCGCTAGGCAGAGGACTTCAACACCCTCCTCAATAGGGACTCGTTCGTATCTGATGAGGCAATTGCAGCCCTCCCACAGCTACCAGTCAATGACTCGCTAGCTGCCCCTCCCACCAAGGTCGAGACCCAGAAGGCCCAACGTCAGGAAAAGCACCAGGAGCGGGTGGAATCCAGGCTGACATCTACAAGTATGGAGGAGAGGTGCTGACAGATAACCTGACCACCCTGTTCCAGTCTATCTGGGAGAGAGGGGAGGTCCCCCAGGATTTCAAGGATGCTTCTCTTGTCCACATTTACAAATGGAAGGGAGACAAAACATCCTGCGATAACCACCATGGAATCTCTCTCCTCTGCATCACCGGCAAGATCTTCGCCCGCATCATACTGAACAGACTGGTTGACCATGTCTCCAACACAGTCATCCCAGAAGCACAGTGCGGCTTCCGCTCAGGCAGGGGAACATGTGACATGGTGTTTGCTGTACGCCAGATGCAAGAGAAGTGCCGTGAGCAGAACAAGGAGCTCCACATGGTCTTTGTAGACCTGACTAAGGCCTTTGACACGGTGAACCGCCATGGTCTGTGGAAGATCCTCCTAAAGTTCGGCTGCCCAGAGAGCCTAATCCAGCTGATTGCGTCATTCCACGATGGCATGCAAGCAAGAGTACAGGAAAATACTGACATGTCGGATCCGTTCCCTGTGGTAAATGGATTGAAGCAGGGCTACGTCTTGGCACCCCCAGTGTTCTCCATTCTCTTCTCTGCTATGCTCATTGATGCCTTCCAAGACTGTGACCGGGGCATCTACATTCAGTTTCGCACAGATGGCAAACTTTTCAACTTGCGGCAACTCCATGCCAGGCCCAGGGTGTTTGAGGCACTGATGAGAGAGTTCCTCTTTGCTGATGACTGTGCGCTTGCTGCACACACCCATGAGGACATGCAGTTTACTATGGACAGGTTCTCAACCTCCTGCAGGCGCTTTGGACTCACCATCAGCCTCAGCAAGACCGAGTCCATGTACCAAACGGCTAGCTCACAGAACGCCAGTGACCCCCCCCCCCCCCCCCCACCTGCAATCAAGATCAATGACACAGAGATCAAGTCAGTCGACAAGTTTTGCTACCTGCGCAGCACCCTATGCAACAACGGAGCCCTTGATGCAGAAGTGACGCTGCGCATCGCCAAGGCCAGCTCCGCCTTTGGCAGACTCAACAACAGGCTGTGGAATAAAAAAGGCATCAGGATCAGCACCAAGATGAAAACCTACAGAGCTGTTGTGCTGACCACCTTGTTGTACTGCTGTGAAACATGGACGACGTATCGCCGTCACATTCAACAACTTGAGCAGTTTCACCAGAGATGCCTACGAAAGATCCTCGGCGTAAAGTGCCAAGACAGGGTCTCCAACCTCCAGGTCCTAGAGAGGAGCGGCCTGCCCAGCATCGAAAGCTTGCTGATCCAGTGCCAGCTACTCTGGACAGGACACGTTGTCCGCATGACAGACAGCAGGATCCCGAAGATGCTTTTGTATGGCCAGCTGAAGGAAGGCCACCGTGAACTTGTTAGACCCTGCAAGCGCTTCAAGGACACCTTGAAGACAAACCTCAAAGCCTGTGACATAGACATTGCTTCCTGGGAAACTGATGCCCTTGACCGCTGTCGCTGGAGTATGCTGTGCTCTAGTGGCATAAAGACGTTTGAAAACAAGAGAACGCTGGCCATTAAGGAGAAGCGTGAGCGAAGGAATCAGGGCTCAACTTCTGGAGACGTTTTCCCTTGCAACACCTGTGGGAAGTGCTGCACATCCAGAATCGGCCTCTTCTCCCATATGAGGACACACACTGACAGATAAGCCTGCCTGCCTACTCATCCGTCGGACCGACGGGAGACTCCAAGTCTGACTTGATTCTGCACGAAGACGAGCGAAGTTGAAAGGCTTTACAACTGAAGTTGTGAAGTCATAGTGAAAAGTGAAAAGAGGTAGCCCGTCGTTTAAACCCACTTCCCCTGTCTACCTATAACCCTTTGACAGCCCTCCTCCCTACCTATGAGTGACAGAAGAGGCAACTATGGCTTTGGTCTATCACTGTGAAATGAACAAGTTAAGAAATGCATATGGCGAGAGAACCTACAACTGCTATTTCGTCAAGAACTGCTGCTACGGAAATAGTTCAACGTTCTCTTCTTTAAATCCGTTTGTACCTCACCTGCTGTTGATCAAATCCACTAAACTGGTATTGCTTTACGTTTGCAAATTTGTTGTTTTCCGGTGAGCTTGATGATGATGCAAATGTATTCCTCTACTTTTTCTGACGACAACTTCTTGCAAAAAAAAAAAAAAAAAGAAAGAAAAAGTAAGCCTAATCCATGACGTAAAAATGCCATATGCATCCCTTGAACGTAAAAGTGCTATGTGTAACATTATTTAGATCTGAAAAAGAATTACAAATCCAGAAAGAATCTTTTCACAATGAGTACGATTTCTGTGTTTTTTGACTCACTTGTGTAAACTATGTCAGTCTATGTTATAACACGGTACTATTCAGTTATCCTTCTGTGAGTGGTAAACTTTAACATTGTCATTGGTTCTGATATTACCTTGTCAGATGACACCAAATATGGCACCAAATTAAGAAAATTTCAGTTATTTCTACTCATTCTGATTTTGATGACAAAGCACCTTTGGTATGAGCAAAAATGAATATAAAAAAGAAACCAGAATATTGGCACCAAAAAACTAGTTATATATATTTTTCATTTACAAAAGCTGGCACTTTGACTTCACATACTGATATACTGAATAGCAGCAGTCGGTTTTATCGTTTGTTGTTCAAACAGGAACGTTGTTTGCTAAGTATGGCAGTTACAATGGTGAATGCATCTCTTTTGAGCACTTTTATAAAGGGAAATTATTCTCTCTTTTTTTTCTTTTTTTTTTTACGATGGGAATTATAATTGACTTTTTAAAACTCAACTCTTCTATCTAAAACGTAACATTTTGAATTTATGACTCAATACATAAAAAGGCTTTTGTGTTTTACACTCAGTGTGAAGGTCTTTCACTATGTCATTCGCCCAAGTGGTCTTTTTCGGAAAATACAACCGATAGTGCTCACCTCTTTACGATAATGAGCGAGTGCGCGGCTTCGGAGGCCGCCATGTTGTTTCATTCAGCATCTCCGTTTCAAAATCCAACATTTAATCGATAATTGACGATAGCATATTACTGAAAGGAGGCGAAGGAGGCCGACAAATGTTTATTCAGAGAAATATTTTTACATGTCTCATCACTTACTGGATTATGTCCCACTTGACCAAAAAAAACAAAAACAACAACAACAACAACAAAAATCTTCAGCGCACAGTTGTCAGTTGAGGGGAAAGGAAAACCCAACCAGTTAACTCCCTTGTGCAAATGCACCATGAATTTTGTAACTTCTCGACTGCAGCCCTTTTCACCTCATACGATGCTTTTTGACACACGTATGCAAACAAAGTGACACTAAGTACATCATCGACGTGTTTACTGCATATAAATATTTTACAGTGGATACTGAATTAACTAGAATGAACACATTTTAACGATTAAATTTTCATTAAAAAAAATCTTATAGTGTGCCTCTTGTTTTAAAAGAATATTGTATCAAAAAAGAAACAGCATTTTACTCCCAGATCTTAATAATATATCAAGTAGATCTGGAAGCATAATATGCCGTTTTTTGTTGTTTTCGATTGTCACAGCGGGTGCGTTTTGATCAATATAATTATAACTTCTTTCGATCCCAGATCTAAATAACATGCAAGTACGGACTTGTCTTTGGGGGAGGGGAGGGGAGAGGGGGGCGGGAGCGACGAAACACGTACACTGCTTAAGTACTTTTGGTGCACTGACTTGTAGTTTGTTGTGTTTCTCACCTGTTTGAACTTGCATGGTTTGATGGAATATGAGACATATTGTAATGCGTTTTTGTGGGAAGATGTATCGTGAAGCGTTTCGAGCAAAATGTATAATCAGGCGCAAAATTTGTAAACTTATTCTAATTGTAATTTTAAACATTGTACACTTGTCTGTCTGGCATCCTTGCAGTGGTCTTAGCACCCATATGAGCTCCATGATAAAATCAGAATGGCGTCATAATGAATGAAATACGTACAGAACGACCCAGTTGGAGTTGTGTAGAAATTAAGGCATCCAAGAAAACAAATATAGGCTTTGAAACCAGTGGTGTACCAGCTTATCACACTCGATCAACGTTGCGAAAGTGAGATTGGCCGAGTTAGCGCGTTGAGGGACTAGGAACCTCCCTGTAAGCTGGGTGGTCGGGTGTACAAAGAGCATCCTGTTGCACACAATCAACTGGAAATATTTCAGTCAGGATCGCTTATATATGTGCCTTATAAGTGAGACAGAGAGAGAGTCGGTGTTTCCGCGTACCGATATTCAGATCTAACATGAACAATTATAGCATTAAGAATAAACTGAAGGAGTATAGAAGGAGGGGAGAATTAACATTGACATCACATGGACATATCTGTGCTGGAACGTATCGATACGTGGACGATTTCAAAAGCAGGTCTCCACGGATTGGTCCTCTGAGACTGCAAAGTGCTCCTCCCTCCCAACCTGCCCTCATCTTCCCTTTCCAAAGATTCTTATATATAACCACCAACCTTCCAACCCATCATTTGCCCAACCCCGCTACCTTACTTTCCCTTCACCCATTCCTCACCTCATTCGACTCCCCTCACCTCCTACCCCTTACCCTATGCATGCCTCTTTCATTGTAACAATTCTGGGTGCATGCATAAGTTCCCAACATCCATATCTCCCAAGGTGTAAGTACCCCCAGGTCTATATTGTAGAAGGTTTAAGTTCCCAAAGGTCTGTACTTGTTTAATCATATACTAATGGGTAGTGGTCAGTAGTGGTCAGCAGCAGCCAAAGCAGCTGAAAAAGTAAAAATGTTGCACAAGAAAGTACGCATAGTACAAAACAGATGTTAACATAATACAATCTGCATACTTCTGGTTTGTCAAGTACTCATCAGTGAATAGTCAAACCAGGTCAAGAAGTCTTCATTTTGCGTAAATATGATACAATGCACTGTTTTGTAAATTTTTGGATGGTGGTCACTTCAGGTCAGCAGGAGGAAGGCGTGGCCAGTCAGGTTGGCATACTGCGAACCCGCACTCAGAAACACAGAATGCATCCCTACGCTTTCGCACCTTTCTTTTCAGACAGGGCGTCACTCGAGTGCTAGGAAAATACGAAATTTATTTTCCCCTCTTCTTGAGAAAAAAAAAGGAGCAAAATATTATTTTCGAAACAATACACCACAGTCAACACACACACTCCATTCTCATGAAACTACCCTTTCATCCTTCCACTTCCACATTTTGTTCCGGGAAAAAAAAATCGCTCCATTCGGTTGTCTTCCTGAAAACACATCAGGTATAAAAATGTATACTACGCCTGAACTCCATCAGGTTTCCATAGAGCCAAACCCTTCCTGGTTTGCTCATAGTTATGGCCAACGTTGCTAAATATAAATAAATGATGGCTTAATGTTCATTGAGTGCTGGCAATCTCCTTAAGCCTTTTCCTTTTACCCACACTGCCACAGTGTGGACGTGGTAGCCAAGTCCTGACTACAAAATCCACAATCACAGGCACGATTCATGCACACACCAATATCGTCCCTTCTTGATACATACCTACATGTGCATACTTAGTTATACAAGTGCACATGACACAGGTCAAGTTCTCAAGAAATCCTTCGGCTGCGTTCACACTAAGACCAGCTAGTTCCTCCCCCTCGCCCCCCTCTTCCCATGAATGCCGGCGATAAGTGTTCACACTGGCCGCCAATCATCCGTCACTTTGCCAGCTTTTTGCTTTGCGTTGAATGAACAAAACAGAATGCAAGCTTGCTGGTCCGAGTGCTTTCATAGCTGTGAGACTGCATATTTGTTACATATCTATTGTGGACGTATGTGTGTGTGTGTGTGTATGCGCGCTGTGTGTGTACGTGCGTGTGTGTGTGTCTGTGTTTATTTACATTTATTTGTTTGTTCATTCATTCATTTATCTATCTATTTATTGATCTGTTTATTATTGTCTTCTTTTTTTCTATATTTCATTTGACTTCTTTATCTATCTATTTACTTGTTTTTATTTTATTTTATTTTTAGATTTATTCACGTATCTATTCTAATTTACGCATTCATCAATTTGATGACTTGTCCATATATTTCTTTATATATCCTTTTTTTCCCTCAAGGCCTCATTAAGCACATTACGCTGCTTGTCAAGTATCTGCTTAGCAGATATGGTGTAGCGTACATGGATTTGTCCGAATGCTGTGACGCCTCCTTGAGAAACTGAACTGGACTGAACCAAGGGACGGAACTCTTCAATGATACCAGCAGCTTGAATTACTTTGATTCCTGATGGACGAGGAAGTCTTCTGTACACAAATCTAGTGATCAATTGTGATCAGCAGTGGTCAATTAGCAGTCAGAAACCTGCCAAGGGCGAAGAAAGTTCGGAAATGTGACAAAACAACGCAAAGTGGTCAGCAGTGGCAAGTAGTGGTCAGCAATGGTCGGCAGAAGTCAGTATTGTCAAATCCTGCCAAGAAGTCCTAATACTGTATGGTGGTACCTTGATGCTCACAAATAGTACAATTTGAACACTTTTAGTGGTCGGCAGTATTCAAAATGGTCGGACAGTGGTAAATATTCCATGAAGGCATCACAGAGCATATCACACACACACACACACACACACACACACACACACACACACACACTCACACACACAGACACACACACACACACACACACACACACATGTATATATATATATATATATATATAGAGAGAGAGAGAGAGAGAGAGAGAGAGATGCGTGACAAAATAACACAGTCTGAACTCTTTGGGATTGTGGTCAACAATGGTCAGACCCTGGGGAACATAGGCATGGAGGTACATAAACATGGGGGAACACTGACATGTGGTAACATAGACAGGAAAACAAAGACCCAGAACAATATGAAAATACAAATTTGCGTGAACAAAGAGCCGGGATTCTCTTCCCCACTGTTTCGGATACTTTGGATATTTCATGCTTATTCATCTATTTATTTATTTATTTATCTGTTTGTTCTTCTACTATTTATTCCTTCCAGCACAAATAAGTGGTCAAGGGCAGAGTCAAATCAAGTCAGCATTCCACAATCTGTCATGCCGGATCACCAGAAATGAAATGTCCAACGGCAGAGCATGGGTGGCATCGAGTGAACAGATCAGAACGTGGGTAAGTACAGGGCTTCCATACTCTCCGACATGTGTCGTGACGGCCCATCTCCGCAAAGGCCTCTGCACCCAACGAGCCGTGACACTACAGCAGAACTACACATGCAGCCAAGGACAATCCTTTGGATCTTCTCGCCATTCTCCGGGGAATTGTCAGGTGTTTTTGTTTGTTTGTTTGTTTTTTGGTTGTTTTTTTTTAATCCATCAAGCTATCCATACGGGACCTGGTCGTCCCAGGAGGTTTGTGTCTGTTGACGAGCATGTCCCATTAGAGGTCAGATATGACCGTGTTGATCGTCTGGTATAACGCTGGCCGATACAAGTGAGATGTGCATCATGCAGCAAAAACAAAACACAAAAACAACGACAACAAACCAACCAACCAACCAAATAAAAAACACGCGTCGCTGCGTCGAATGCAAAGTTGGAACTCCTTGAAAGATGAATATTGCAGTTCCATACCAAGTGAATTCAAATGCTTTCAGTACTGCAGGAATGGTCCATTCTTCCTTCTGTTTAACAGTGGAAACTAGACGTAACAGAAAGGTACCGACATGTAACAGTGCTTGGTGGAATTCCTTTTACATGTGAACTGAAATCTGGATTCTATTTGAAATGATCAACGAGCAGCTACGCATGTATGCTTTGAGGTTTGTAAGTTTTTTTCATTGCATTATCGGGGATCAAAAGTCTGCAACTGTGACCTTATTTGAAGAGCCGACTTCATTTCACACTTGTTTGGTTGATTTTTTTTTTATATACTGTGATTTATTTTGCACATTATAATGATTTGTGAATTGTTGGCTGTAAATTTGTATTGTAACAGGGTGAAATTGTGATCTTTGCCCAGCTTAGAGAGAGAGAGAGAGTATGCACGTTCAGTTAGAATGATTCATGCTTCACAGTGTGATTACTTAACGTGCAAAATACTGTTCATGTAGGTTGGGTGTGCTGCATTTTGGTATCTTTTTACAAAGTGAGTTCTCCTACCTTTCCTTGGACAATCAGTAGCTGTAATTTCGTCAGTTATCAGTTAACTAGAAAGGGGAAAGGAAACAGTATCATGTGTAGGCTTTTGTCGACTTTATATGGTGAGTGAAATGTTATGTACTTTAAAACATTTCTTGCTTTCGGAAATGGAGTCCAAAATGTTAATACTATTTGTATTTCCTTATTCGCACTATTCTGTGAGAGTGTAGATGTAATACATTTGAACAGATTTGCAATGAAGTATTTTGATTTATCGAGTTTGATCTTGAATGAAATGCAACTTCAGTTCATGTATAGAAGCTTCTGGAATGTATATTCATCTTTAAGAAATCATACTTTTTCGAACTGAGAATCCAAATAGTTGATAGCACTTGCTCAATTCAGTTAATAGGATATTTTTGTCTTTTCGCATATTCGTTTAGAAAAAGTTGTAGATTGATGTGTAGTATTTGGCAAAGTGATGTTTGGAGTGAGAGAGTGAATGAAATTTGATAAACGTAGGTGTAAGCTTGCTCACGAGGACTTTGTTGATTTGTACACAGGGTATTCTTTCTTCATGTATGGGTTGTGCCAGTCCTTTGCCCTTTAACCCCTCACTTTCCCGTTCCCATGTCCCGTCACGTTCCCCATCTTGAACAGAAGACTTTGAAAATACTGGAAACCTGGACTGATGTGGTGAGAAGATGACTGAAAATACTGGAAATCTGGACTGATGTGGTGAGAGGACTCTTTCCAACCGGTCACAGTATCATATGTGGGAAAATGTGCTTGTGAAGTATTCGTGCACACACACACACACACGCAGAGCGTGTGTGTGTGTGTGTATGCGATTGTGTATTTCGTCAGCACACGTTTCGTCTCTCTCTCTCTGTATATATATATATATATATATATATATATATATATATATGCATGTTTTGTTTGTTTTCTTGTAATATCTTCCTTTTTTTTGTAGATGGCTTGGTGTAAAAAGAAGCCGTCGTTGCTTATTCAATTTTGCCACCAAGAGACAAAACTTTGATTTCTGACTTCTGATTTGTTGTTTGCTCTGACCAGAGAATAGCTCATTTCACTTCAGTGATAGTTCACCAGTTTCTTAGTCTTTGTTCCTGTGTGTTTTCTGGAAAGAAAGAACACCCCTTTCTTTCCATGCCCACAATCCAGTTAATGTGACGTGCTGATCCAATATCCGAGGTAAAGTTTTAATCAAAATTACAAGAACGCGTATTCATCGTAGATCAAAACCTGTGAAATCATGTAACTTTTACTTAAAAAAACAAAACAAAGCAAACACAACAACAACAAAACAACTTGTGGATATGTATGGGTTAAAGCTGACATTGTGTATTCATGCACATGCGTGATTTCACGTGTCATTCGCACAAATGCACTTGTACACTATGAAAAGTATAGTAGTAGTAGTAGTAGTATAGGGACTGGCAGCCATCTGCCTAGACCTCTCAGCCTTTTTATGTCCCCATCGAATCTTCATCTTCACTTCTGTTTTATTTTATTTATTCAGTTTCTTCTTTTGTTTGTTGTTGTTGGGCGGTGTACGCAAGTACACTTCTGCAAGAAACTTTGTTTTATTCATCATAGTCAATTTTTTTTCCCTTTAAGATGGTGTTGGTGTCAATGAGATTTTTGAACGTGTTTGTATTTTGTGCAAGTTTAACTTCAATTGGTAGTGTATTCCATGTTTGTTCAATTCGGTTAGCCAATTAATTTTTTTCTAATGTTGGTGTTGCAGTGGTTTAAACACATTTTCTTTACTGAGTTCCTTGTACTATCATAGTCCGACATTCTAAAGATATGTCTTGCATTTACATCATTTATGTTATTTAATAGTTTATAAGTTTCAATCAAATCTCCTCTTACTTTTCTACTTTTTTGTGAATGTAGATTTAAGTATGTAAGTCTTTGTTGGCAACTCATATTCTTGCATTCTTTTAATAATTTCGTTGCTCTTCTTTGGACCCTTTCTAATGCTATAGATTGTCTCTTAAGGTAAGGGTGCCACACAATATTACCATACTCTACATGCGATCTAACTAATGCTTTATATAAATTGAGAAATATATCTTTGTCTAAGTAATTGAAGGCTCTCTTAATTACACGAATCATTTGATTGGCTTTATTTATAATATTATCAATATGTGTATCAAAGGAAAGTTTATTGCCAAACATTATTCCTAGGTCTTTCTCACTACGGCATTTCTCAGTATTCTGTGTCGTGTTTTCTATTTTCATATGGTAATTGTTATTTGGATTTTTTCCCCCTATGTGCATTACTTTACACTTTGAAACATTAAAATAAAGGTTCCATTTGTCAGGCCATTCTTGTAGCGTATATAAATCAGTTTGTAATGTGAGATTATTGCGTGCATCACTATAAATTTTAGTGTCATCTGCAAAATTTTTACATATACTTTGTATACAATCAGGAAGGTCGTTTATATATATTGTGAAAAGTACTGGTCCAAGGATGCTGCCCTGTGGAATACCACTGATTACGTTTGCACAAGTTGACTTTTCTTCTCCTATCTTAACTAATTGTGTTCTACCTGTTAAGAAGCTTCTTGTCCAGTTCAGTAAGTTACCAGTTCAGTTTCAGTTTCAGTAGCTCAAGGAGGCGTCACAGCGTTCGGACAAATCCATATACGCTACACCACATCTGCCAAGCAGATGCCTGACCAGCAGCGTAACCCAACGCGCTTAGTCAGGCCTTGAGAAAAAAAAGTAAATAAATAATAGATAAGCGTACATAAATAAATAATAATTATAATATAAGAAAGGTAGTAGTAATAATAATAATAAATAAATTAATAAATAAGACAACAATGATGATAAATAAGCAAATAAATGTAAAACATGAAGACACACATTCACACATACACCCACACATGCATAACAGCTATGCACCAAACATGCAGTTTCACAGATATGAAAGCACAGTCAAATACACATAAACGTACATGAGCCCCAACACACACACCACACACATTACCCTGCACCTCCTCTACCTCCTTCCTCCACACACTCATTTCTAGGCTACGTATCTCAGCTTCCACGGCACACACACACACACACACACACAGATGAACACTTACTTGTACAAGCACACACACATACGCCCATATCCCCCACACCCAACCCCACACACATATATACAAAGATATATATATATATATATATATATATATATATATATACGCACCTGCACGTTCCAATATCCTGTTGCTCCCACAGTGTACGCATGCATACACTCACATACCTCATCCTCTACCCCCCGTCTCCCCCACCTCCCCCTCACACACACACATACGCACGTGCATAGAACTCTCCTGACACTTGTGTACACTTACACCCTCGCGCATGCACAAACGCACTCAAAAACACAGACCCACACATACACATAAACACACATACAGACACGCACAGAGGCTGCCACTGATTGGCCGCAAGAGGGATGGGAAATGATCTCTGATGCCAAGAACGTGGCGTCTAGTGTGTTGCTCAGTCTATTGTATTTGGAAAAGCCCACAGAGACTCTGTTCCGTTTTGAAGAAATTTGCGCAATGTTGGTTTGGAAGTATGTTACCAGTAATACCGCACGAGGCTAATTTTAATAAGTCTTTCGTGTGGGACAGAATCGAATGCTTTTTTGAAGTCTAAATAAATTATGTCAATAGATTTACCGCTATCTGTCATTTTAGTCAGATCTTCTATTCCTTCAAATAGTTGCGTTGTGCATGATCTATTCTGTCTAAAGCCATGCTGACATTCTACATAAAGGTTATTTATTTTCATATGCGAAATCATTGCATCTCTAATAAAATATTCTAAAACCTTATACACTATACATGTCAGGCTCACTGGTCTATAATTACCTGGTTCTTGTTTTGACCCTTTCTTGTAAATAGCTGTTACCTCAGCCACCTTCCAGTCGTTTGGTATGGAAGCACTTTCAGGTGACTTGTAAAAGATTATGCTCAATGGAATAACCAACTCTTTGCTCAACTCTTTTAGAAGCCTTGAAGGTATTTGGTCCTTGTGCTTTATATGGGTCTAAATCTTTTAATTTATTTTCCACTGCCATAGGGGTGACCCTTAGATCACATACATTAATATATTCCCGATCTGGACTTTTCTCCAGGGTTAGGTAAATTCGTAAAAGTCTCTTTCGTGAAAACATTTGCAAAGAAATTATTTAAAGTTTCTGCTTTTTCCCTATCTGTTTCTGCTAAACTACCATCTTCTTTTTTCAGTACTCCTATTCCCGTTCTTAGCTTAGTTATTTCCTGTACATACTTCCAAAACATTCTTGAGCGATATTTACAGTTTTTTGCTATGTTTCTTTCGTACTCCTTTTTTTTTTTTTTTTTTTTAATGAGCTTACAGCACTTATTCCTTTGTGTTACATAATATAAACAGGAGTAACCTTTTTTTTGTTCTTAAGAAACGCTTATATAGTTTATATTTCTTTTTGATGCTTCTCATTATTTTTCTGTTCACCCATAAGGGTTTTAATTTCTTTTCTTGTCTACCTGTAATTTTAGGTATAAATTTATCCATAGATTTAAGTATTAGTGTCTTTAAATCATTCCAGCACTTGTTAACATCTTGTTCCTCCATGTATGTCCAATCCATTTTATTTATTGTTTCTCTTATTTTATTATAATTTCCCGTTTTTTATGTCAGATTTATACTTAATTTCTGCTTTTAACTTCACCATTGAAATATGGAACTGGAAAACCAGAATATCATGGTCACTCTTTCCCAGAGGATCTAGGTGTTTGATTTCACTTACCAACCTGGTATCGTTCACCATTACTAGATCTACAATGCTAGGTCTTTGACCTATTCTATTTCTTGTTGGTCTTGCCACTTGTTGAGTCAGGAAAGCATCTCTCGGACATTCTATAAAATTATTATCGGAAAGGCCTGTCCATGAACCATCCCACTGTATAGCTGGGTAATTAAAATCACCCATAATACAAACTTTGTCAAAATTTGTCAATTCTTTAGATTTTATCGGTTCAAATAACTTTTCAATATTCTGTTCTGATGAATTTGGACTTCTTTTATATATATATATATATATATATATATATATATACATCCAATTAATACTTTATCATCGTTTGCACTTTTAAATTTACACCATACACTTTCCTCAAAAGCAGACTTGTTTAGAACAGACTATTCCTGGGCTTTAAGTGATTTGTGAAAGTACAGGGCTACTCCTCTCTTTTCATTTGTATTTGTGAAAATATCGTAATTAGGGATACTGCCATGTTCTTTTACACTGGAAAAATATCTTTGGCTTTTTGGAATTGTTTCTGTTAAGTTAATAATGTGTGGTCTTATCTCACTGACTCTTATTTTAAATTCTTCTAACTTATTGAAAAGGCTATCTACATTACTATACATTATGATACAATCACTAGAGAGAAGAAAATCTTTGCAGCTATTTACAGTCAGTATGTGATTGTAGTCACTCCTTGTCTTGGTCATTATACAGGCGATGAATAAAAAATCTTTGTGTTGATATCTGAAATGAGCATAATAATTTTTCCACACGCAAACACTTCTTGTGATCACCTTAAATTATTTATACATGTAGATATGTGGACATGCCTGCCACACCCACATTCTGTATGGAAGACATTTATCCATGTTACAACACCTGCAACTGCTTCCCGAAAGTTTAATTTTGTACTGAATTAAACAAACAGACAGGTAAGTAAACAAACAAACAGAAACAAAGGGACAAGGCAACAAAAATCGGTCATGCATAATACCGATGTTCTGCGTGTTCCTGAGAGAATCTAATCAACGTTTCCGTGGATGATATCGCACCCCATGGAACAAACAGAAAAATGATTGTAAAAGTTGCTCTCGCTAATACGATTATCGTGTGTGTGTGTGTGTGTGTGTGTGTGTGTGTGTGTGTGTGTGTGTGTGTGTGCGTGCGTGTGTGTGTGTGTGTGTGTGTGTGTGTGTGTGTGTGTGTTGATTATTTTTCTTTTTCACTTCCCGCCCGTCTGTCGGTTTTATGTCTTTTTTCTTACTGCCTACTTATCTACTGCGTAACAAAGCACATAAACAAAAAAAATGTCATTTGACAAATCATTCAACTTCACTGTTTATCAGCTCGACGAAATCAAAATCAGCAATATATATGATGCATTTGTTTTGATTCCCTTTATCCGTGCATTTATATGCTTGCCAGGCTTCATTGTCCACCTGTGTCGTGTGGTTTTTTGTTGTTGTTTTTGGTTTGACTTCATATCTTCTTCCAGGCCTCGTGTTTCATCATGGTCCACCTTTTTCATTCTTTCTGTTTTTCACCAAACATAGAAACAATCCCAATCGAAATTTCATGAAATACATTTACCAGTGCACTTCTGCTTTCCGTGGCGACTGAAATGTTTTCATCATGGTTGAATTTTTCTTTCGTATTATTTGTGTCTGCAATGGTTAAAAAACTCTCTCCACTTTTATTGGACTCTGTGCTTTTGTCAACAATATCTGAACCACTCCTTCCACGTGTGGCTGAGGCTCCTTCCATTCTGTTTTTGTCGTTAATGTCTAGAGCACTCCCTCCACTTTGGGGAAGCCTTCTTATAGTTCTGCTTTTGCCATCCATGTCCAAAACATTCCATCCACTTGTGGCTGATGTCCCTTCCATTCTGTTTTTGTCGTCAATGTCCACAGCACTCCCTCGACTTTGGGGAAGCCTTCTTATAGTTCTGCTTTTGTCATCCATGTCTAGAACATTCCATCCACTTGTGGCTGATGTCCCTTCCATTCTGTTTTTGTCGTCAATGTCTAGAGCACTCCCTCCACTTTGGGGAAGCCTTATAGTTCTGCTTTTGTCATCCATGTCTAGAACATTCCATCCACTTGTGGCTGATGTCCCTTCCATTCTGTTTTTGTCGTCAATGTCTAGAGCACTCCCTCCACTTTGGGGAAGCCTTCTTATAGTTCTGCTTTTGTCATCCATGTCTAGAACATTCCATCCACTTGTGGCTGATGTCCCTTCCATTCTGTTTTTGTCGTCAATGTCTAGAGCACTCCCTCCACCAGTGGGTAACCTTTCTGTAGTTCTGTTTTTGTCATCTATGTCCAAAGCAGCCTCTCCACTGTCGGTTGTCATTTCTTCAGCTATGATTTCGTCTTCCAGTTCTTCTTCACAACTCGGACTTGCAGCTGATGATATATTCACTGATGATATCTTTGGATCATGTGTACACCGTACCATACATTTAATAGCTCTTTTAAACGATTGGATGAAAAAGGCATATATAAAGGGATTGATAGCTGAGCTGGTATGACTGATAAACACAAACACAATCACCACCACATATGGTGAAGTAATCGAGAAAAAAACTTGTAAAGTATTTGAAGTATGAATGGGCATCCAGCTGATGGCAAATACTGATAGGAGTGCAGCAATACATTTGACACCACGCATAAGTTTAACGTTTTCCGTTTTCTCACGTTTTGATGTGGGGGGTGATACATAAATGTTCTGTCTTCGATGCCGTCTGCGGAAGACCAGAAAAATGTTTGTATAAACTATTATCATGAACACAAAGCAGGGTATGATTAATCCTAAAAAAACAACGTAAACCATGAAGGTGAGAGGAATGACAGCAATAAAAGAACAGTCACTAAATTCACCACGCCGGTACCACCCCATGAGAGGCACAAAGCCGATGAGCATGCCAGTCAACCAGGCCACACCAATCACTATCCGGACTTTTTTTTTGGTGACCTTCCTCCTGTGCATGATAGGATACTTGACTGCCAGGAACCTCTCTATGGTGATAAGCAGAAGGTTTATAACAGACACATTGGTGAAGACAATGGCCAAGCAGTTGATGAAAATGCAACCATACAAATCTCGGGGAACACCATGGAAGGCCATGGTTGAGGTGGGCGCCACGACGGTGCTGACGAGTAGATCAGCCAGGGCCAGACTGCCTATAAACGTGTTGGTGGTGGTGCGTAGACGAGGAAACCTGCAGAGGGCTAGCAGCACCAGTCCATTGGCCACCACAGACACAGCACCGACGATGCACTGAGCTGATAGGTGCACCACCGTACGAGTATCCCACGTCATTGCCACTCAGGACACTGAAAAATGCACGCTAAATTCTGATGTTCTCTAGAATTATTTGTTGACAATCAAATTGACTTCAGATTAAATATAAAAAAAGAACAAAATAAAACACACAAAAAAACAAACACCTCCCCAGTTCTCACATATCTCAATTGAATAATGAAAAGTTACCTTTGGAAAGGGCAGAAAAATTATGAAATTGCATAAAATATTTATATAGTCATTCTAAAAGGGAATGAAAAGTATGGATTTGGACTATGTTCTTCATGTGGGGATTTCCAAGTATGTAACTTTGTTAGATCTAATTTGGCAAGGTTTTTACAATTGTTTTGAAAATGTCGCACCTTTGATAATTTTTATCTTGAAGGTTTGGCTCGCGTTTATATTTACACACAATGTGAGTTGATGTGGTAACTCCACGTTTCGATTGCTTGTGTCCGAGTGTGCGCATGTATGTCCGTGGTAAACTTCATTTTCCCTGGAAATACTTAGTGGCTGAAAACAATTATGTCCACACATTCAAATTTAATGATAATACACTTCTGGGATGAGCACAGCAAGTGTGAGGAAGCAACAAATTTCTCCGCAATCAAGTTACTTTGACATTTTAATGTCTTATTCACAAATTGTAGTACGTTTGTCTGACACATTGAAACACGGACAGTTATATGTGATCACTATTTGTTCAAATGGCAACTTCTAATTAGTGAAGAAGTTGCAGTAATGCACGCATTTGCCAAAAGCACAAACGTCTGCCAAGTAATGGGGCATCAATCAGAATATAATACCTACAGTGGGATTTTTTAAACGGATCTCACTCATCTAAAACTTTTTAGGAGAAGACTCGAGGCACAAGGAAGCTATTGTGTTTTACGCACAGCGAACTACATTCGTTGAAGTAGGTAGATATTGTTGGTAAGTCACTAAGTGTTGAGTAGCTGTGTTTTTATGAACATTATATTCAGTTCATGACAATATAATGGCAATATATGTATGTATGTATGTATATACACACACACACACACATTTTCTTCCCCACTTTAAGCGGGCAATAAGCCTTATCAGGCCTGCACGCCATGATATTGATATATGATATGATATGAATAAAATCTAGTGGCCTCATTCACCACCTTCTATTTGTGAGAGAGAGAGAGACTAGAGAGAGGGAGAGAGAGAGCGAAAGAGCGAGCGAGAGCGAGTGAGAATTCAGGCATCTTCGCCATAAGGGATTACTTGACCATACTGCCATTTCCTTCCTTCTATTCTATAAAAAAGAATAACTACTGCTACCACTATCACTTAACCTGCTATGGAAATTATGGTATGTTTTCTTCATTAAACTAGTCTAGACCTCACCTTCTGTTGATAAAATCCATAAAACTGGAACAGTTTCGCGTTTGGAAAATTGTTATCGTTTTCCCCTTGTTTGAATGTGTCGCAGTGTTCTAATTCCGATTGTTTCGACTGCAAGGCAGCGTCATGATAGTAAAACACTTATGACCTAACCTTTAACGTAAAAATCCTGTGTGATTTCTCCTGACGCAAAAAATACGCAAAGCAAGAAAAGGTATTGAACATGTCGCACTTTTGGCAATTTTTTGCCTTTTGCTTATTGTGTCGTCTGTCGACGTGAAGGAAAAAACCGAAGGAAAGAACAAAAGTGAATGGTTTTCAATGTTGGTCCTATGGCTAGAGAAAAAAAAAGAAAGAAAGAAAAAAAAGAAGACAAATAGCATATATAAACAACAGAAGCAAGGCCTTCAAGACTCACTTGCTATACATGCTTAAAGATATAAATAAAATTCAAATATCGTTAAAAAGCTATTTGTATTTGATATCATAAAGCCTCGGAAAAAAGGGCAGAAACTGGCATCTTGAGGGTCGAGAGTAAGACTTACAGTGCTAAAGCGCACCTGTCAGTGGCGTTCAAAAATTGATATCTAAACTATTTTTAGCATGATAAATCGATTACGGTATTCTAGGTGTTAACGCCGTTTAAATCGTATTATTTCGGTACAACTCGATTATTCAAGAAATTCGTTAATGTACAGGAGATGTTGCCATACCACCGCAACATGTAGCCGTTTTCTCCAGATCTGCAGAGATCCGTTTTCAAAGGCCAACAGAAACAACAACTTGGTTCATTTTATTTCTCTTTTATATAAAGTTCCTTCTAGTTAATTTAGTATCCACTTTAAGATATTCATATGCAGTAAACACGTCGGTGGTGTGGTTAGTGTCACTGTATGTGTTCTGGCCTTTTCTTTTCATTGTCTTCAAACCCACACATTTTCTGGTATTCCTTATTTAGTTCTTCAACAAAACGAACCGTTCATGATCCGGAACTACAGCTTAATCCGGAAGACTTACAATCCATTATTGGTATGAATGTGAAGATTTTCCCCCAGTATGTTTAAGCCAAATTTGTTATCGGTAGACAAAGTGTTTCCAGAGAAAATGGCAGTGTTAAAGTTTACCACGGACAGACAGACACAGTCACGCCGGATTATTACATTGTCGTGGCAAGGCTAAATACTTGACCCTCCCAAAAAACAAAACCAAAAGAAACCGCCCACAATTGTTCCCTTCCTGCAAACAATACAGTACATATTTATTCATCCGTTTGGAAATTAATTGTCCATCCTTAGGCTCGTCACTCCCCCAAGACAATATCTCTGCCCATATCTAAGTCCAGTACACACATGCACACACACACACCATGACAAAGGTTGGACCAAAAAATCGAAAATCTACATATCAAAAGCAAAATACATACAAGCAAGCAATACACGACAGCAGCTTCATTTCCAAACGCATCTCTAATCACCCTACCCTACACACACACACACACACACACACACACACACACACACACACACACACACACACACACACAGTGTTTATAAAATGTCCTTATGTTAAGAAACATTTTCACAATAGGTTTTGCATCTATAATTTTTTTTCGTAAATTGTTAAATGGCAAAAGACATGATCTAAAACAGCACGTACATTAACATAAAATAACACGAGTTAAATTTTGATACTTAACGAATTATGTAAAACATCTGTAATATTGTAAAATCGTGACACGCAACTGCCAGTACAACATTTTAAAAGGTATTCTTTTACTAAGATTTCCACTTTCATACAAATATTCCAGTTTCATTTTAAACACACACACACACACACACACACACACACACACACAGAGAGAGAGAGAGAGAGAGAGAGAGAGAGAGAGAGAGCGAGCTTATGAATTAACATGTATAAGCAACATGTTTTCAGAATAAGTTATGCTTAAAAAGAGACATTATAAATTGTCAAGTCAGATTTCTTCTTTTTCTTTCCTTTAAATCATTTAAAAAAGAAAAAGAAAAGAAAAAAAAGTAATGTTCTAGAATAGCACGTACATTAGCGTAAACAAACACACACACACACACACACACACACACACACACACACACACAAACACACAGAAAAGAGAGAGAGAGAGGGGGGGAGAGAGAGAGAAATAAATAATAGATTATAATATTGGACAACTTATGTAAAAACATTTATTTATTCCTGGCTGCAGTTATTTTTTTTTAATTTGTTTTCCCATCGAAGTGGATTTTTCTGCAGAATTTTGCCAGGGACAACCCTTTCGTTGCTGTGGGTTCTTTTACGTGCTCTGAATGCATGCTGCACACGGGGACCTCGGTTTATCATCTCAACAGAATGACTAGCGTCCAGACCATCACTCAAGGTCTAGTGGAGGGGGAGAACATACTGGCGACTGTGCCGGGACTTGAACTAGTGCGCACAGAGTCTCTCGCTTCCTATGCGGATGCGCTACCTCCACTTCGTAAAAGGTGAAAAGATCTCAGATTACTTTTGTGGACTTGAGAAACGACGTTATGTTAGCGAACAAATGATAAAACTAGTTGACAGAGATGGTAATGAATTTACTGAGACTACAGACAAATAACTAAGAGTTATTATGAACATTTATAATTACGAAAATAGGACAGCAGAAAATTGTAGAATTCAAGATATTACAACGCATTACCAAAAATAGACCCAGGAACATCAGAAACTCTTGAAGGCAAAATCACTGTAAAGGAGGCTGGACTCCCTTTCAAAGACATGAAAAATGGAAAGAGTCCCGGAACAGATGGATTCCCTTGGAAATTTCAATCTAATTTATCTATTTATTTATTTGTTTATTCACTATTCTATTCTATTTTATTTTTTGTGGTAAGAGTAAAAATTATTTATTGTCAATTCATTCAATGAACGATTCGACAAAAAGAAAAAAAAGGAGAAGAAAGAAAGAGAATTATCAGCTACTCAAAAAGAAAGTATCGTAATTCGCATACGAAGACAGACCAAAAGAACACATAAACAAAAGGCAAAGCCTTCAAGACTCACTTGTGCTTTGCGCTTTATCCAGTAAAGGAATCATGGGGAGAGGGTTGTTTTTTTTAAATGAATAAATGGTTAAAAAACGTTCTGTATTAGATATGATATGATTAAAAGTTTTGGAAAAAAAAGGCACGTGAGCGAGATCGAACTGTGCACATTCAGTTCCGAAGTAAGCGGACTAATCCCCACAGCTGCAGCGAATCTGTTTTCTTCTTCTTATGATAAATGGACGTGATTCTACTGGACGTAACAACGCCGTTTAAATCATGTTTTTCGTGTGTTGTATTATATCTCGATTATTCTTTTATTTCGGCGGCAAAAGAGGAGATGTTACCATCGCTTCAAGCACATGGAAACACATGGTAGATCTCTAGATCTGCACGAACCATGGGCTGAAGGAAACGATCGATTCAATTTTTCTTTTATGTTCATTCCAGTTAATTTAGTGTCTTCTTTAGAATATTTATATGCAGTAAACACGTCGATGGTGTACATAGTATCGCAGTATGTGTTTTGTCCTGAATTTGTATTTCTTTCCTTTTTAATTGTGAACAAGAAAACCGAGGTCATGTCGAATTCTTACCAAACACAACCTACCTTTTTGCAACTCAGTGGGAAGCGGTTTTTAGAATTTTCGGATTTCGGAACGAATCACAACGAAATAAACCGTTAATGATCTGGAAATGCGGCTTAATTCGGGAGACTTACAGTCTGTTATTGGTATGACTGTGAAGATTTTTTAAATTTTTTTTATCATACAATGTTTAAGCCCAATTTGATATTGGCAGAGAAAGTATTTCCAGAGAAAATAGCAATGTTAAATTTTACCACAGGCATACAGACACAGACACACACAGACAACCGAACACTGGGTTATAACATAGACTCACTTTGTTTACACAAGTGAGTAAAAAAAATGACGATCCATCTCGTTATTGAATACTGTGTATAAAATTGGTTCTTCTTGTATAATAAAACCAGTACTGCCATCTTTCATAAATGAAGATCAGACAGGATTTGTAACTGGACAATACATATGAGATAACATTTGACTTCTTTTCGATACAATTGGTGTGTGTCCATCGAGATCGATGATGACCATCATTGTCATCCAGCTGGGGGATGGGGGGAGGGTGGTGGTGGGGGGTGGGGAGGATGCTCATGAGTCTATCTGTGAATGCGCAGATGGTTGAATAGTCCAGTCTGTGCACGAAATGTTCGCTGACAGTTGGGGCATATCATTGTCAGGGAGCTTGTTTGCCCGTGACTTTCTGGCCTGCCTCTTCTGAACAGCTGCAGCAGTCCTGTTGGCCTCGCACAACTTGGCGCCTTTGTGCACAGCAGCGCGCCATTTGTCACGGTCCATTGCAGATTCCTTCCAGGAGTCAGGGTTGATGTCAAACGCTTTCAGAGAGACCTTCAGAGTATCTCTGAAGCGCTTCTTCTGGCCTCCGTGTGATCTCTTCCCTTGTTGCAGCTCGCCATAGAAGAGCCTTTTGGGCAGCCGATGGCCTGGCATGCGCCCCACGTGTCCAGCCCAGCGAAGCTGGGACTGCATCAGGATGGTGAAGATGCTGGGAAGGGTGGCTTTTGCAAGCACCTCCGTGTCTGGGGTCCTGTCTTGCCACTTGATGTTCAGTAGCTTCATGAGGCATGTTGTGTGGAAGTGGTTCAACTTCTTGGCGTGTCGTTGGTACACTGTTCAAGTTTCGCAGGCGTACAGTAGTGTGGGGGAGAACTACTGCTCTGTAGACCTTTAGCTTGGTCTCGAGTCCAATGCCTCTTCTGTTCCAGACATTTGCATAGAGTCTGCCAAAGGTTGCGCTTACTCTTGCAATTCTTACGTTTACTTCATCGTCGATGGTCGTATTTCGTGACAGTGTGCTGCCAAGGTATGTGAACCGCTCCACCGCACTGAGTCTCTGACCGTTGACTGTGATGTTGGGCTCAACGTAGGGTTTCCCTGGGGCTGGCTGATGGAGAACTTCAGTTTTCTTCGTGCTGATGGTAAGGCCGAAGTTCCTGCTGGCACTGGCAAACTTGTCGACGCTGAGTTGCATGTCAGCTTCAGATCCAGCGTTGAGGGCACAATCATCAGCAAACAAAAAGTCTCTGATGATGTCTGTCATGACCTTGTTTTTTTGCTTGAAGCCTTCTGAGATAACATTAGACTTCTTTTCGATACAATTAATTACATCATGGATAACAGTCTACCAGGACTCTTAGTCTGTGCTATTTTGAAAAGGCATTTGACTCTTTAGATTGGACTTTTATGACTAAAGTATTCAAATCCTTTGGCTTCGGGGAAGATATTTGTTCTTAGATCGAAATATTTTATATAAAAAAAAAAAAAAAAAAAAAAAAAAATCAGCTATAACAGTTAATGGACAAGCATCTCAGTGCTCTGCTATTTTGAGAGATTACCTGGTTTCACCTTACATTTTCATTATCTGCGTTGAAATTCTAGGAATAATGGTTCGAGAAAATGATGGTAATCAGGGCATATTAATTGACGATAATGAACCTAAGATACTGTAATTTGCAGACGATACACAAGTGCTGTTAAAGGCAAAAAGAATTGGGAAAATTAAGGTTTACAAATGAATTATTAAATGAAATTAACCATTTGGTTGGGAAACAAATACAAATCAGCTTCAATTTATATGCCACATCTTAAAATTCAATGGAACCCACCACTTTTTAAGATAATAGGAATATGCCTCACAGGAGATCTGCAAGGATGCGAAGATATAAATAATTCTGAAAATTTTTAGGAAATAAAAGATATATAAGATGTGGATACAACGTATACCCACACCGTTTGGAAGAATTGCCATTTTGAAATCTTTAATATTGTCGAAACGGGTATACTTATAGTTAGTTTTACGAACCCTCCACGCCCCCCTACCTCCCTGATTCTTTTATCAAAAACGTGCAACAAAATATAAAACGGAGGACTAGGAATACCTGAGTTACACAATTTCATTAAGGCTTTCAAACTGAGCTGGATAAGAAAAATTAAAAAAAGAAAACAAAGTGTGAATGGAAAAAAAATCTATTATCACATCCTGAAACTAAAAATATTGATAAGTCTGGACCAAGTTATTTTGTTTGTCTTGAAAAACAAAACAAAAACCGAATGTGTTTTGGAAGGATGTCGTTCATGCCTCTAAAGACTTTGTAAACATGATCTGGCCATAAAAAGGAAGCACAAATGTTGGCCGAACCAAAAAATTCACTTAGCATAATCTTGAATTAAACTTAAGCGAATGGATGCGAGAAGGCATATATGTGGCTACAGTCTGTTTCCTCTCTCTCACTGTGTAGCCTAAAAGGCCAGCGTCGCACATCATCGCTGCACTGTCTTCTTAAATTCTCTTATCTTCTCATAATACTGTAACAAGAAAGGCAAGGCCTTCAAGACTCACTTGTGATAAAAATTAAGTCCCCTAGCATTAATTACAGAGTAATTTACCTTTTTTACTATCTGCACCAAAACGTTTGCAAAATAAATAAAACTTCCATGCTTAGCAAAAGAAGTTCCTGTTTGAACAAGAAAAAAAAAAAAAAAAGAAGAAGATAATAATGACTCCTCTTGTTGTTGTGTCAGAATAAGAGGTCAAAGTTCCAGGTTTAGAGAATACAAAAAATATGAATATAACAGTAAATGCAGTTTTCATATAATTAGGCTTCTTTTCTTATTTTTTGTGCCCATCCCAGAGGTGTAATATTGTTTTAAACAAGATGACTGGAAAGAACTGAATTTTTCCTATTTTTATGCCAAATTTGGTGTCAACTGACAAAGTATTTGCAGAGAAAATGTCAATGCTAAAGTTTACCACGGACACATAGACACACGGACACACACACACAGACAACCGAACACCGGGTTAAAACATAGACTCACTTTGTTTACACAAGTTTACACAAGTGAGTCAATAAAACAACAGAAAAACCCTTTTGTGACTGGCCTCTATATGTCTTTGACCTGTGCGCAGATCTTTTCTATCCTTTCACCTTCAAACTCTTTAATTCAGTAATAATCTGAATTCTTTTGTACCGTCCCCTGTATATACCACTCGGGTTAACACGGTGCTACAAAAGTGGCGTCACCGACAGGATTATTTTGATCCACAGGATGGTCCCAAGATTTTTTTTAAATAATGTTTTAATCCTCTTATCCAAATTAAGCGCAAAATTCATTAAAAAACAACAACAACAAAAAAAACAACAAAAACAACAACAACAACAAAAACCGCACAAAAAATCCCGTACTACTCAGTCGTTTACATATGTAATGTTGAAGATCTGATGACGAAACCCTTTTTTCTTCATTTCGTTCGTTAGATGGGCACCCTAGTCTCCGATGAAGGCAGCTGTATGCTGCAGGTCCTCCACACAGCCGTAGAGCTTTCGGGCAGAACGATTCTGAATGCGTTGAAGTTTATTTAGTTTACTGTCAGGGAAACCAGGCAGAAGAGTGTTACAGTAGTTTAATCTAGACAGTATGAAAGAAACAGTAAGTTTGTTGGCAGCGGCAGTGGAAAGGGAAGAGCGAATTGACTGATCTCCTATCAGAGCGCGGGACAAGCGTTTGTCATGTGTACCCATAGACAGTATTTCACAGAAGTAGATGCCAAGGTTTCTGAAAGACTGGAAGAAAGGTATGTCGCAACCACAGTATTTATGGGTAGAGGTGATTTTGTTAGCCTTTGATTTAGTGCCAATGGCAGATAGATCGGTTTCATCCTCTTTCATCTTCAACTTGTTCTCACTCATCCACTCAGCCAGAACACAAAATGACTTCAGAATGGCTATTATCAAGGTTTAACCGTAGCTGAGTAATATGGTTTACTTTGTACTTTAAAAAGTGTTTTGATGAAAAACGCTCTAAACTGACTGCCAGTAAAGTTCGTCTGCTGCTCTCGCGTGACAACCCAGCGAGTGACGCAACACCATGATGTTAACTTCACACTGCGCTATACTTGATTACGAGATATTTGATTACCAGATTACGAGATTGCGCAGTGATATTCATCAATCAAATTTGGATGACCTATATACCACTAGTTATTTCATCATATCCCTGGGTTTTTTTTGTGTGTGTGTGTTTGTTGTTTGTGTGTGTGTGTGTGTTTACTTTACTCCGCTGTTTGGGGTATTATTGCTTGTTTTCGCTCAGAATGATTTAGTTCACCAGTATCTTTGCTCTTCCATTCACCACCATCCTATTAATGTGACGTGCTAATTTCATCTCCAAGGAAACATTTTTAATAGTTTCAATCAGAAACTAGAGCAATACGTGTCCATATTGTAGATTATAACCGACGAAATCATGTAACTTGCACTTTCAAAAATGTTGACACTAATGGGTTAAGCTGACCTAAAGTATCTGTGTATATATATGATTTGATGCATCATTCGCACGAATACATTTGTATACAATGAAAAATATCCAAATGATAAATAAAACCCCTATGTTAATATTTGAAATGGGCATAACCATCTTTTGGCATGCACACATATCTTGATATAACCTTAAATCATTTAGATATGTACATATGTGGACACACCTGTCGTAAATACATTCTATGTATATGAAAAATACCCATGTCACAGCTCCTGCAATTACTTACTGAATGCTGAATTTCTTAATGAACTATGCAGACAGACATATAGGCAAACAAATATACAGACAAACGAACAAGGTAACAATAACCAGTCATGCACAATAGTGATGTTTTGTGTGACTGGGAGAATCTAATCGACGTTTGTTTTCGATGAGGTTACGCGCCATTGAACAAGCAGAAAAAAAGTAAAAATCGCTTTTGCTAATTTCTTTTTAATCTGTGTGTTTTTATCAGTCTTTTTAGATAACTTCCTGCCTGTCGGTCTTATGTGTGTTTTTACCTATTACTCACGTACACTTAACAAATGCATAACAGAGGACATAAACAGCAAAATATCATTCAAGTTTCTCTGCTTATCAGCTTGACAAAACTTAAGTCAGCAATATAATATTTATAAGAATGACATTAACCCCCATCTCTTACGGTGATGAGAAAGGCTTTCATTTGTATTGTTCCTTTCCTTTATCCGCGCGCTGCTACGAATGTCAGGCTTTATTGTCAGCAATTCTTTTCTTTTAGGGTTGACTGCACATCTGATTTCAGGCCTCGTGTTGAGTCCTGATCCAACGTATTGGTTTAGGTAGCTTTTTCTTCACTTTTGTTTGTCACTATTGTATTCTTTGGTTTGTGAAAATTCACACATCTTCGTTCCCTGTCACAGTCAACATAGACAGAATCGGGCTCGAAAGAGCGTGAAATAAACTGGTCGTTTGGCTTGTGCTTCCGTTTGAAGTACTTCCACCACACTTAAACTTTTCGTTCGTTTTGTTTTTGTCTTTCATGTTTAAAGCACTCACTCCACTTGTGGATACACTTTCTATAGGCCTGTTTCTGTATTCAATGTCTAAAGCACTCCTTACACTTATGGTTGACTTTCCTGCCGCTCTGTTTTTGTCTTCAATAGCTACAGTACTCTCTCCACGTGCGGATAACTCTTCGATATGTCTTCTTTCGTCTTCCATGTCCAGAGCACTCGCAGTACTTGTGATTAATGTTCCTTGTTTTCTAGCTTCATCTTCCATGACTAAGGCACTCAAGTTACTTATTGTTGGCCCTTCTTCAACCCAGTTTTCGTCTTTTTTTCGTAAGCAAGTATTCGTCGTCGTGACCGATGTGTTCAATGTGATTTGCATACTATGCCTTGAAATATAACTGCATCCTAGCATACGTCTTATGGCTCTTTGAAACGATTTTATGAAAAAGGCATATATAAAGGGATTGATAGCCGCGCCACTAAGACAGAGAAACATAAGCACGTACTGCACGTCTAATGATAAGTTGAGAGACAAAAAAACATTTAAACTATGTGTAATAGAGATGGGCAACCAGTTTATGACAAATACTGATACGAGCGCAGCAATACATTTGACATAATGCTGAAGTTTTTTGTTTTTTGGTTTGTGCAGTTCTGATGGATGGGCTAATGCATATATGGTCGAACGTCGCTGCCGTTTCCGGAAGATGAGAAAAACGTTTGTGTACGCAAATATCATGAACACTAAACAGGGTAAGACGAATCCTAAAAAAATGACGTAAACGAGGAAGGTGAGAGGAATGACAGCAAACGAACAGTCACGAAAATCACCACGCCGGTACCACCCCATGAGAGGCACAAAGCTGATGAGCATGCCAGCTAAGAAGGTCGCACCAACTACTATTAGGAGTTTTGTCTTGGTGACGTTCTTCCTGTGCATGATAGGATACTTGACTGCCAGGAACCTCTCTATGGTGATAAGCAGAAGTTCCATGACAGAGAAGTTGGTGAAAGCAATGACCAAGCAGTTGACGAAGATACAAGCATACAAATCCCGGGGAACACCATGGAAGATCATGGCTGAGATGGGTGCCGCAATGCTGCTGACGAGTAGATCAGCCAGGGCCAAACTGCCTATAAGAGTGTTGGTGGTGTTGCGCAGACTAGGAAACTTGCAGAGGGCTAGCAGCACCAGTCCATTGGCCACCACAGACACAGTGCAGACTATAGTCATAGCTGACAGGTACACCAATTCACCAATATCCCAGTTTCCTGCCATTCAGGACACTGAAAAAAAAAGTGCGTGGTAAGCTTTCACAATCTCATGTTCTCTGGAGATATTTTGCCTATTTACAACAAAACGACTAAAATTGAAAAAAAGTTCTTTCCAAATATCCCATTGTAATAACAATGCATTTCTGGGAAGAACACAGAAATTATGAAGTATCAAAAACCGTTTCCATGGTCTTTGTCTCACGGATGTATTTACACAGAACTTGAGTCGGCCTGTGAAGTTACACTGTGTTTAGGTTGTTTGTGCACTGTGTGTGTGTGTGTGTGTGTGTGTGTGTGTGTGTGTGTGTGTGTGTGCCCTAACAATTCATTTTCTCTGGAAATTCTTTGTTACACAAACTGTGGCTTACGAAAAGGAAGAAAATATTCGTTACCCCCCCCCCCCCTTTCCACTTGCTAATTGTAATAATAATGCACTTTGGGCAGAGGACAAAAATGATTATGAAGTGATAAGTGTTTCCACAGTCACGTTGCGATAACATTTTTGTTTCTTATCCACAAATCTTAGTATTTTTACATGACATACCGAAACACTTATAAAAAACAGTCAATTTATTATCATTAGTTCAAATACGAACGTTTGCTGAGTATGGAAGTTGCATTGATGCACATATCTGCCAGGAGCAGCAAAATTATGCCAGGTAATGGGACATCAGTATAATATACTGTGGGATTTTCTAAAACGGATCTCATCAAAAACATTAGAATTTGAAATATGACGGAAGGCACAGAAAGGCTATTATGTTTCACACTCAGTCTGATCTTATGCTACCTACATTCGCTCAGGTGGTCACTTGTCAGTAAAAGAAGCAAAGCTGTGCTTTTACGGACTTTCATGTTCCGCTTGTGAAAATATATTGGAAGGAGTGAATGAAGCTACTTGATTTTATTCATAAAATGTTTTGCGCAAAGGCCTTAACACTCACTGCATAATGTTCATGGCTACATTCAGTGTGAAAACAACACGCTTAGGCCCAGTCATTGCAGGTCCTGGCGAGTCTGTCCGTCATGAAATAGGGGTATTTTGGAGTGTAGGAGGCAAGGGTGGCATTGAAGGCTATCAGTATTTATCTGTTGAGTATATGAGTGTGACTTGTTCCTGCAGTAAGACGAACTAGGTCTGAAAGGCTTTTCACCTGATGTGGTGTGGCCTACAGGTAAACAGCCCCCGGAACGTGAAGGCGTGGTGAAACGCGAAAAGTCATAACCTATCGACTGCAACTCACATCCCCTGCACTTGGTTTCCCTGTATCTTTTTGACAGTCCACGGGTTCGCCTCGATTCCACATTGATAGATTTCCCCGTCGATAGATCACTACATCGACTGATACATCAAAAGCCTGCAAGTTAAAAACATCACTCAGTTTGTTTGTTTTTCTGCCCCATCAACCATTTCAGTGGCATTACTCCCACGCCACTCATCCCCGGACCTCCATACAGAACCACACCCGGGTTCGTCTGTCGCAGTCCCAGTGCCAGCAGTCCGCCATCGATAGTAGATCGCCAGGAGGCCACTTTCCAGTAGAGACCCTGCACTGCTGCTGAGTCACTCTGGTGGTGCTCAGTAGTGCCTGTTCTGAATTAACCGTACACAGGGCACCGCCTACTAACCCCATACTGACGACAATAATGTCTTTGTTACGGAGCCAGACTGAGTATGCGTCTCCCCTTAGTGGAGACCGTCCCTCCAACAACAGTCCCCCTTGAATCCGCCAGTACTGAAGACATTGACAAGACTCACCCCAAGGACGGACGTAGAGGGGTATCGAAACTGAGGTCACCATAAGAGCAAGACATGAAAAGCCACATTAAAAAAAAAAAAAAAAAAAAAATGTCGATGATGAAGAAGGAAGAGGATGACGATGATGATGATGATAACGATGCCGCTATGGAAGTCCATTTAGGTTTGGGACTACGTGACAAGGCTGTACTCTACGATTCCTATCATAATGATATCCCAGCGTTAACCAGGCCCGAGAGATGCACACTTGCAGTGTTGATCAGGAAATTTGAGCAACACACCCACAGACGCATCAGTGAAGTGGATGACACTCGACCGTGTGGTCCAAGTCTTCCCATAACGCCCATGGCACATTCAGCTTTGGGTAGGAGTGGGCCGCAGGCCGAAAAAAACCACCTCCGCTGGGATTCGAACGCGCGTCCTCCCAGCTGTCAATCCGCGACGCTAACCACTTCGCTACGGCGGCTGGTACATCACTCAGTTTTTCTTTTTTTGGTCGGTTGGATAGTCGGTTTCCCCCCCTGTGTGCTAGCTATTCGAAAAGAAGAAAGTCGAGAGAAGCCTGCTCTCGAAATGGGGCAGAATGATGAGAGGAAAGCCACACACGTGTTCTCGCCATCTCTCATTCTTTCTCAGTTGAGAGTGTACGCGCGCGCGCGCGCACACACACACACACACACACACACACACAATTGGGACTATGTGCACTGAGACATGTGCTGCATTTACAGGCAGTCAGAGCCATTATAGGAAGAGTTAAAGAGATGTAATAAGTATTGTACGTGGAGTCTGGTATTTGTCCATTGAATGAAAGACAAAGGTGGAGTTAATTCACTTGTGTCATTATTTGCGTCATCTAGTTCCAGCTGTAGTATCCACACTAAAATTTGTACTCAAGACGGAGATCTATCAACGCGAAGATCTACTGATGTGGAGATCTATCGACTCGGAGATCTATCGATGTGGAGATCTATTGACTCGGAGGTCTATCAGTATTGAGATCTTTTGAGATGTAGTTGATTCCACACAACACAAGCTTTGCTCCCTCAAGGGGCAGATTGGAAGGCTGTGAAAGGAAAACAGCTGATGTTTCTTCTTCCCATTCTACAAAAACAAGAACTACTGCTATCACTACCACAGTTCTTTTGGAACGACAGTCTACAGTTTTCCTAATTAAATCCGTTTGGACCTCACCTGCTGTTGATCAAATCCACTAAACTGGAATTTGTTCACGTTTGTTAAAGTTGTCTTTTCCCCCTTGCCTCACGCAGTCGTGTTCTTTTAGGCCTACAACATACTCAGTTGAAGAAATGCGTCATAATGTCGTGTGACCTCTGCATGCTATTCGTTATACTTACAAAGTAAATGGAATGAGGTAAAACTAAGAGGTACACAAACAAATTTATACCGATATAATAGAAGAAATAGTGGTAATCATGTCTCCCGAAACCGAATAATGAAGGTTTCTGCATTGTGTCGTAATTTGGTTTTGAAACTGTGCTGCTTTCATCAGTTTGGAAGTCTGACGCAGTGCGATCAACGTAGAGTGTTTTTTTTTGTCATTTTTGTTTTGCGTCATCTGCTTCCATTTGATCGCGCAAGGCGAACGGCGACCGTAGCAGGCGAACTTTTATAGCAGTCACGCTTTTTGTAAATTTAGAACACTTTTCATTAAAATACTTTTGAGTACATCATATATCATTTTCATTAGCTCTAATTTTATAATAAGTTTGATAATAACCACCCAGAAGTCAAGAATAGTGCACTGCTTTTTATGCGGATAAACCTTCCAACAAATAGCGATGAAATATGGCATCTGGAAAGCATCAAAATTTGATTTGACTTCTGGAGCTTTCTTTCTTCTTATTGTTTTGTTGTCAACAACTCGATAATCACAAACTTTGTTGTTGATTTTACCGCGACTAATACAATTAATTGTTTTATAATTTCAAGTTGAAATAATTATACCTATTAGATCTTAGATTAGCTTATTTAGATCTGTGACTGAAATGTGAAGATAAAATCGAATCTCATTCTTTTCACAGTGAACGTGTTTTGATCAAGAAAACATATTTCGCTCCCAGATTACATAATTTGCATGTACCCACTTGCCTATAAAAAAAATTTAAAAAACCCAAAAAACTAGCGGAAATATGAATCAGTGCTTTAAGTCAGCAAACAGCTATGAACCACTGCACACATTTGTCCTTTTCAGCAACAAACCAGTGTACACAATCTGCGAAAAATCATCAACAGAACATAAAAGGTATTGCCAGTTTGGTTTTGGATATAAACGGAAAGAACAACGCCATGAAATGACGAACACTCCAAACTAGGAAAAATTTGTGTTGTTTGGATCTCGGAGCGACATACATCGTAACTGAATGTCAACAGTAAATATGTGCATGAAAAAAATTGAACATTATTAATCATGATTGTTTTTAGCAATATTGGAATGGCAGCAAAGACGCGTGTGATTGTAACTAGAGAGAGAGAGAGAGTGTGTGTGTGAAGGGGAAGTCTGAGGGTGGATGGATGGTGTGTCGGTTAGTGGATGATTGTGTGTGTCCCAACAAATGTGACAACGCGTCACTTTCAGCAAATCTGAACGTCATACCTATACACCAGTTCACTGCAACTTTCTTTCCCTGGAAGCTGTTTTCAGTTAAATTGGTACAGACTTGAAAGTAGCATCAACAGCAAGCTTCTCACTTTCGTATTCCAATATGCCAGTCAAATATTGGATTAGTAGGCCAAATGCACAATTGTTTTAACTCTTAAGTTCCTGGTGGACACTTGGTACTCTCTCGCTTTTCGTATGTCATTCAGTGTGAAATTAATGGAAATTTTGTTGATCTCAAACACAAACAGAACATTCAAACCATCTGTGCACAGGTGCTATCAACTTTAACCCGGTGGTTTGAAAGAGCTTGGCATACACATTACACGAGTTGACAAGAGATATACATTATTTGACAAGTCGTGTGATGTGTTGAAGTATGGAGCGCAACAGGTTTCAGTCTTATGCCCAGTTTTATTGACTCACTTGTGTAAACAAAGTGAGTCTATATTTTAACCCGGTGTTCGGTTGTGTGTGTGTGTGTGTGTGTGTGTGTGTGTGTGTGTGTCCGAGGTAAACTTTAACACTGACATTTTCTCTGCAAATACTTTGTCAGTTGACACCAAATTTGGCATAAAAATAGGAAAATTCAGTTCTTTCCAGTCATCTTGTTTAAAACAATATTGCACCTCTGGGATGGGCACAAAAAATTAAAAAAATGAAGCCTAATTATATGCAAACTGCATTAACTGTTATATTAATATTTTTTGTATTCTCTGAACTTGGCACTTTGATCTGATATTCGACACAACAACAAGAGCAGTCATTATTATCATTTTTTGTTCAAACAGGAACTTCTTTTGCTAAGCATGGAAGTTTTATTTATTTTGCAAACGTTTTGGTGCAGATAGTAAAAAAGGGAAATTACTCTGTACTTAATGCTAGGGGACTTAATTTGCTTTAACCTGATCTTTCTCATCTTAAACATTACATGTTGAAATTTTACTCAATATATAAAAAGCTTGTGTGTTTTACTCTCAGTGTACAGGGCTTTCACTATGTTCATTCGCCCAAGTGGTCTTTTTCCGAAAATACTAAAAATCAATACGAGTGGACTTTACAGATCTGTTGGCTGAGCCCTGAAGGTCATGGGCAAAAATCAATTGCGTACACATATTCATACACATTCAAAGCGCGTGCTCATATTCTTTGCAAACGCGAACGACGCCATTTTGTTTCAAGTTGTTGACCTGCCCGTTCAATCCTATTTCAATGGACAATACACGATAACATGTGATGGAAAGTTGGAGAAGGAGACCGTTAAATATTTATTCAGAGAAAGATTTGTGAACGTCTCATCACTTACTGGACTATGCCCCAAACTGCCATAAAAATATCCACAGAATCATTCGGAAATTCACAGTTAAAAATTGTAAACCATGCGAGTTAATACCCTTTAACTGATCACGATGAAACGAAAAAATTTCCAGTCTTGACTTTTCTCAAAATGAAGTCCTTTTCACTTCTTACGACGTTTAGAAGTACTTGTACTTGGCTCTACATGTTATTAGTTTAACAAAATACTAAATTTTCATATCAACTTTAAAACTATAAAACTAGAATGAACATAAAAGAGAAATTGTTGTACTACATTCCCGGCGGGTGTAACTAAACTTGTACAGCGATCTAGATCTAGTGAAAACGGCTAAATGTTGCAGTGTGATTGCGGCGATAGCCATTAAAAAGAATTTTGTATTCCCCTTAAAGATTTTTTGAATGCCCAAGATACACCAGAATAATGTGATTTAAACAGCGTTCTCACTGCGAATACCGCAATTGATTTATCGCCCTTTAAAAAAAGTATGTTCAAATGTTAAATTTTAGAACGTCAGTTCAGGAGCCACGATAGTGTAATGGATAAGGCAGTTTCCTCTCACCCGAACACATCGCATGTATGCAAACTAATGGAAAAAATTGTTCCAAAAAGACATGTTCATTATTGTGAGAAGTATAGTGTAATTCCTATAAATCAAGCTGGCTTTAGAAAAGGTAGATCCTCCACAGACATCTAATCAAACTGACTACACAGGTAAAGCAACAGTTTGCAAGGCGAAAAAACGTACTAGCGACTTTTTTTTATGTAAAAAAAGCATACGACCAAGTGTGGCACGCTCGACTTTTATATAAACAGAAAAATATCGGTCTCACAGGCAACATGTATGATTATATTAGAAGGTTTTGGTGTGTTTTTTATCAGATAGATCTATACAAGTAAGAATAGGAAATACCTACTCAAACCCCAGACAATTACACATGGGGTTACCACAAGGATCAGTAATTTCGCCGATTTTATTCAATATATTATTAGCAGATCTACCTAACAAGCTAGCTAAAGATACAGTCTTGGTTCAATTTGCTGATGACATTTGTTTTTGGATGAAGGTGACAATGAAAAATAAAACGCCTACTAGGACATTGAATTACATAAAGAAAATATACCAGCGAGAACTTGATAAAATCAGCAACTTCATGACAGAAAATGGCTTATCATTGTCCTTAGAAAAAATAAATATGATGCTATTTAATACAGGATCAGACCCAGAAAAGCTCCCCGTGTTTACAATAAATGGTACTATCATCAGATTTTCACAATCTGTTAAATGTTTGGGAGTCTATCTTTCTTCAAAGCTTTCGTGGAATTATGATATTGACTATATACTAAACAAAGCAAGAAAAGGTCTAAATTTCCTTAAAATAATTTGTAAGCAGCACTGGGGGCAAGATACCAAAGCGTTGATATCTCTCGCTACCTCCCTCGTACGTTCACGCTTGACATACGCTCAAGAGGTATTTTGCAGTGCTCCACAGCATTTGCTAAAGAAGCTGCAAAGCATTGATTGTAAGGCTTATAAACTCGCTCTAGGTGTGTGCCCATTCTTACATCAAATTTAGGGACTTACAGAGAAGCAGGTGTTTTATTCTCTTGACGAACATTCAGCCGCGAAATTCGTTATCAAATATTTCGCAAATGAAACATTTTCAAAAGAAGAAGCTAATTTGAGTTCACAAAAAGATTTTGCTAAAAGAGCTAAGACGATACAGGCTATGACATCCATTAATACATTTGCATCATATATCATTAGTGCTACGGAATCAAAAGACAAGCAAATTGCAAAAGTACCTACTTTTTCACCAGTCCCTGAATGGGAGCAGTGTAAAGTTACCTTTGACATGAATTATACAGATTTATCCAAGAATCAGTCACCATTTTTGTTAAAACCTGAAGTGTTCTCACATAATTATAGAAAATCAATAGTCAAATTATCTAAAAATATACACAGACGGATCTGTTCTAGAAGATGGTAATTCAGGAGCGGATTTTGTAATTCCTTCATTTAGAATAAAAAACAAAAACAAAACTATATTGGTAGGCAATATTCCATTTTCACAGCTGAACTTATACCCATACTTATGGCCTTAAATTATATTTAAGACATTCCGAAAACTGTAAGTGAAATTTTATTATGTGTAGACTCAAAGTCAGTATTACAAGCTATAGAATCTCCAAATTCAAAGAAGCGAACTGAGATGACAATGGAAATAAAAAACATATTATTCACCAACTGACAAAACAGGGCATTGAAATAACTTTCTGTTGGGTACCTTCGCACTGTGGAATATCTTCAAATGAGTGGGTAGACCAAGCAGCTAGAAGAGCAGCACGCAATTTCGAAGGCGCAATACAACTTGCCATCCAGTTAGATGTACATGAATGCATCAGCTGTATAGAAAATGTATTTAGAAATCGATTTAAGAAAATACTTATAGATTCAAATAATCAATATTACCAATGTTGTGTAAACACAAAGAATGCAGCTAATCCTAAACATTTTCTAAATTCGACACCAGCAGCACATTCAAGACAAATTACAAGTCTAATGTATAGACTTCATTTAAATGCCTTTCGTACAAAATTTTCTAAAAATATAAAATGTATATGCGGTAAGCAGATAACTGTAAGCCATCTACTCATTCATTGTCCGAGCATAAGACAGTTACTTCCAAAAGATGTAGTTGGTGACTTTTCTTCCAATATTTCATTAGCCACTGAAAAGATTTCGAATGATTGTTCATTGCTTAGAATGTTTTCAGAAATGTTAAACTCCAGTTGGTATCCTCCTTTGATGTATTATATTTAATAGTGTTATTTATATTTACATTGTTGTTGGTTAATACTTGTTGATATGCATATACATATTCTCCTTCCAATGACAACTCATTCAATACACACCACAACCTCTTTAGACTTTTTCTTATAATATACTTTTCCTCTGATACATAACATGAACCTTTTTTTTCTATACTAATATTCACATGCATTCCCTTTCCTTTATACACTACTTTACTCCTTTCCGTCTAAAAACACTTTTTGTGAATAGGCGTTAAACTGAATAAAACTGAAGAAAACACACACACACACACACACACACACACACACACACACACTGTCGTTGTAAAGGCAGCTAAAGGTTAACGATTTAAAAAAAAAAAAAAAAAAAAGAAAGAAAGAAGAAGAAGAAGAAAAAAGATATATGATAAATCGTTGATGGTCTCCACTTCTCTGTTTTCGTAAGAACATACACCAGGGAAAGGAGGGGGGTTGGGATGGGCGTAAGGTTGGGGGGTAAAGGTGGGTAACAGAGGATGTCTCTCTCGCAGGATCCACTTCCATCACCACAAAAACCAACGCAAGCCCACTTCAGAACACGACCGCTCCTTGTCGCTTGAATTTCTGGGTTCGATATCCCTGCAAATTGCGAAACTGCCACGATCAAACTCCGAACATGACGAGTGTGTTAAGAGTCTCTGATTTCACCTCTGCAACTGATCTGATCAAAAGCCCATCCATTTAATGATGAAAGACTGTTTTCAAGTGTAGGAAGACACTATGGGGGAAAAAAAAGATTCCTTGGTCAGGACGCCAAACCTTCCTTTGACTTTTCCTTTGCTCAACAACGAACAGGTGCATACACATAGAATTAGATAAAAGTGAAAGTTTGGGTAGATAAAGGAAAAGGGAGATGAAAAGGAGAAGGGGGAAGAAAAGATAAAGAAAGAAGAAGAAGAAGAAGAAAAAAAACCCCACAAAAACAAACAAAAACAACAGAAGCAGAGGAGGAGGAGCAAGAACGCACAGAAGAAGAAACCAACAATGCGCAAATTTCTTCACAATAGAACATAGCCTCTCTGGGTTTTCCCCCCCAGCACATCAGACAACATGCTGGATACCAAGTTCATGGCATCAGAGATCTTGTCCCATCTGTCTTGCGGCAGATCAGTGGCAGCGTATGTGTGTGTGAACGTAGATATGTGTCATGAGAGCTCTAAGCGTGTGCGTGTGTGTGTGTGTGTGTGTGTGTGTGTGTGGAGGTTCGTGAGAGGTGTGATATCTAGGAATGTGTGTATGTGCGTGTTTCTCTCTCCGGTGTGTGTGTGTGTGTGTTTTGGGTGGTGGGTGTCTGTGTATATGTGTGCGTTGTGGGCACTATGGGAGCTGCACAATGTAGGAATGTGTGTGTGTGTGTGTGTGTGTGTGTGTGCCTTTATCTATTGTTTATTCATTATACTTTACTATTATTATCATTATGATTATTATTGATATTGTCACTATTCTTATTTCATTTTATTTTCATGCTTTAAAAATCAATCAATCAATGTTGATTAAATATTTTATGAATGATCAATTAATTAATTCGTTAATTAATCAATTCATTGATGCATTTATGTATTTGCAGAAATCACGCATCTCCCTCGGCGATCGAGGGGACTTCGAAACAATCTGTCTCTCGCAACTGATAATTGATAACTGTCAGGAGAATTTCATGTTGGAATAAATATGCAAAATAAATCTAGTACTCTCACCACAATTCTTGTAATATGCACAAATTTATCATATAAAAAAAAAAAGATTAGTTCTTAGAATCGAGAAGGTGTGAGAGCTTGCGGACTGGTTCATTTATTTCAAGCTGCACCACATCGGGGGGAGGGGGTGGTGGGAAGGTGTCAAGGAGAAGGAGGGGGGAGAGAAAAGGGGAATGGAAGGGAAAGGAAGGGGGATGGAAGGGAAGGAAGGGGATGGAAGGGAAAGTGAGGGGATGGAAGGGGAAGTGAGGGGGTGGAAAGGAAAGGAAGGGGGATGGAAGGGAAAGGAAGGAGGATGGAAGGGAAAGGAAGGGGGATGGAAGGGAAAGGAAGGGGGATGGAAGGGAAAGTGAGGGGATGGAAGGGAAAGGAAGGGGGATGGAAGGGAAAGTGAGGGGATGGAAGGGAAAGGAAGGGGGATGGAAGGGAAAGTGAGGGGATGGAAGGGAAAGGAAGGGGGATGGAAGGGAAAGTGAGGGGGATGGAAGGGAAAGGAAGGAGGATGGAAGGGAAAGGAAGGAGGATGGAAGGGAAAGGAAGGGGGATGGAAGGGAGAGTGAGGGGATGGAAGGGAAAGTGAGGGGATGGAAGGGAGAGGAAGGGGGATGGAAAGGGATGGAAGGGAAAGTGAGGGGATGGAAGGGAAAGGAAGGGGGATGGAAGGGGAAGGAAGGGGGATGGAAGGGAAAGTGAGGGGATGGAAGGGGAAGTGAGGGGGTGGAAAGGAAAGGAAGGGGGATGGAAGGGAAAGTGAGGGGATGGAAGGGAAAGGAAGGGGGATGGAAGGGAAAGTGAGGGGATGGAAGGGAAAGGAAGGAGGATGGAAGGGAAAGTGAGGGGTTGGAAGGGAAAGGAAGGGGGATGGAAGGGAAAGGAAGGGGGATGGAAGGGAAAGTGAGGGGTTGGAAGGGAAAGGAAGGAGGATGGAAGGGAAAGGAAGGGGGATGGAAGGGAGAGTGAGGAGGATGGAAGGGAAAGTGAGGGGATGGAAGGGAAAGTGAGGGGATGGAAGGGAGAGGAAGGGGGATGGAAGGGAAAGGAAGGGGGATGGAAGGGAAAGGAAGGGGGATGGAAGGGAAAGTGAGGGGTTGGAAGGGGGATGGAAGGGAAAGGAAGGGGGATGGAAGGGAAAGGAAGGGGTTGGAAGGGAAAGGAAGGAGGATGGAAGGGAAAGGAAGGGGGATGGAAGGGAAAGTGAGGGGGATGGAAGGGAAAGGAAGGAGGATGGAAGGGAAAGGAAGGAGGATGAAGGGAAAGGAAGGAGGATGGAAGGGAAAAGTGAAGGATGAAGGGAAAGTGAAGGGATGGAAGGAAAGGAAGGGGGATGGAGGGAAAGTGAGGGGGATGGCAGGCAAGTGAGGGGATGGAAGGGAAAGGCAGGGTGATGGAAGGGAAAGTGAGGGGGCAATGGAAGGCGAAAGTGAGGGAGAATGGAAGGGAAAGGAAGGGGGATGGAAGGAAAGTGAGGGGAACGTAGGGATCGGAAGGGAAAGGAAGGGGGATGGAAGGAAAGTGAGGGGATGGAAGGAGGGAAAAGGAAGGGGATGGACGGGAAAGTGAGGTGAAGGGAATTAATATGTTGTCACTCACTAACACGGGGCCCCCCAGGTTGAACATACAGTGCGTAGGCTAGAGATGACCTGGACTTTCCATAAATCTTCGGTTCAGGCAGTCTCCACGGCTGTTAACGAAAGTGCTGCCACTGTTATGTGTGTACGGCTATGTTGTCCAGAGTTGAAATGGTTTGCTACTGAAGTGTCTTTTTTTTTGTGGTAAGTATACCTATTTGTCTCTGTGTTCTTTGAAGCGGCCGTTGAGGTACTAACAAAGCGAACGCAGTGTTTGAGTACAATATTCTAGTTACTGGATTCCCAGATCGTGGATGAGATGGATCCAAACAAGAGTAACAGAAGAAGGTACCTGGGGACGTGATGCAAGTCGTTACAATATAAAACCGAAATGCATCAGGAAAATGTTACCGGAGTTTCAGTTTCAGTTTCAGTAGCTCAAGGAGGCGTCACTGCGTTCGGACAAATCCATATACGCTACACCACATCTGCCAAGCAGATGCCTGACCAGCAGCGTAACCCAATGTGCTTAGTCAGGCCTTGAGAAAAAAAGTAAATAAATAATAGATAAATACATAAAAAAGAACTACTACTACTAATAATAATAATATGTATAAGGCGCGCAAAAACTTGAAGTCAACTATAAGCGTACAAAAAAACAAACAAACAAAACAAACAAACAAACAAACAAACGAAAAAAAAAAAAAAAAAAAAAAAAAAGGAAAAAAAGAGAGTACACAATAGCAGTGACTCCGTGTGCATCCCTATTTTGGTCCAGGAAATTTGGTGTGGATATTGACGGGTCAGTGTGGTCCAGAGCGAAAGATGTTACAAAAAAGACCCGATTATTAGTCCTTCACTGGAATATTTTACACAATATCTACCCCATAGATGTTATTCTAAATAAAATGGAAATTAAAGAAAACACCAAACGTTCATACTTTAGGGACACAATAGGTTTTTTAATTTTTATTTATTTTTTTAATTTTTTTTAAAATTATTGAACACTTTTTCTATTAATGCCCGATTGTACAAAGCTTCTGGAGACACACTGAAGGAAAGGTTTACACAAAAACAGACCTGAAATTAAAACTTGCAGCCACTGATATCTTGTTTGGAATTCCAAACTTGGAGCTACTGCAAGAACATTACAGATATATAAACTTTCTGATATCCATTGGTAAAATGTGTATAAGTATTAATAAAAAGACAGAATCTGCCGTCTCCATACAGCATATATTTGAAAAAGAACTTCACATTAGGACTTTGATTGGATAAATTAAAGTACCAAACTACACTTCTATTTTAGAATGTCTTTGTTTTTCAGTATCCAGGCATGCAATACAGCAGGCATACACGCAGAAACATGGAATCGCATACATTTGTGGAGAGGGTGTGAGTGAGATGTATATGCACATTCACCAACATAATACATACACTAGATTAAAAAACAAAACAAAAAAAACCCAGACAGTGTAACAACTGTAAAATATTAAAGAGAAAAAAACCAACAACAACGTGTACATCGGTAAGAAAACACACAGACAAAGAATTGTGGGAGAAAGGTTATAAATGTGACAGAGTCGGCAGGGGGCAAAAACCTCCATCCCCCCAAAATGAAAGTATAAAGTCTCCTCATCCCTCTTTAGTATCACACATGAATTTAAAAAAAGGTAAGAAAAAAAAAGCGGTCGTTGAAGGTTCTGTAAGTCTCACCCATTAAAAAAAAAAAAAGACAAAAAAAAAAAAAAAAAAAAGACAGAGGCTGCAGAACAGGGCATAGACTACACTTGGAGTTTGGCAATTGGAGTGGGCAGTGAATATATATCGGTGTTCTGCATCAGAAGAATCTCTGTGGTGAAGAGCCTGGGGTCTTGGAATGGACTGTGCTCGTTTGACGGCTTGTTGTATCAGGGTTGCTGGGTAGCTTCTAGCTCTGAAGTAGGTGCTCATAGTTGCAGTCTCTCTGATGAAGTCATCGTCATCACTGCATAGTCGACGGAGCAGTGGGGATGGGGGTAGGGGTGGGGTGGGGGTACTGTAAGTAGGAATGGGAAATCTGTGGGTCTGTGATGTACTAAGGTATGAAAAGACAGAGTCAGTCTGGATCATCTACGATATAGTGAGATGCACACAGAGAGAAAGGACATTCGGAAATCAGTAGAGAGGCGGAGTGATTACAACAGAGAGACAGATACAGAGAAACAGACCCAGAGCTGTGAATCAGCACATCTTTCAACTCTTTCCCCTTCACAAGAAAATGTCATACAGAGACACAACACAACTGCTGAACCAACAAAACTCTCGTGGTTTTCACCGAATACAAATCTTGCTGTTTGCTTTTCCAGTCATTTTGTATGTTTGTCAACCTGTCCATGCATCACCTGTCTATTGCTACGCATTGTTCATGTACCCTTAATGGCCACCTGACAATGTTAATTAACAAAGTAATAACAACAATGATGATGATGATAATAACAGTTTCAGTTTCTGTTGCTCAAGGAGGCGTCACTGCGTTCGGACAAACCATATACGCTACATGATAATAACAATAATGATAATAATAATAACATCTTATTCAATTTCACTTCGTCTGTCACCTTGACGGAGTCAGCAATATAAAGTTTAAGATATACTTAGCTCCTTTCCGTTATAATCAGGAGACGAGAGTTGATTTGTTTTGAATTCCTTTTCCGGCGCACTGCAATACTTGACCAGCATTATTGTCAACCTTTTTTTTTCACATCCGATTTCAGGCCTCGTGTTTAACCTTGTTCCACCGTTTCTGGTTCAGGTGTCTGTTTCTTCACTGTCATTTTTTCTTTTCTTTCTTTTTTACCTCCCTTTTTTTTAACCACTCTTGCATTCTTAGGTTTTGTTTGACGAAACATGTTTTTCTTTCCTTTTCGCTGGATAAACAAATTATCCTATTCGGACTAGTGTGAAACAAATTTGTCAACATGCTTGTGTTTTGTTTTTCATTTCAGTGGAAGTACTGTCACAATGTTATATCGTTCCTTTTTTTTCGTTTTCTCTTCCTTGTTCAAGCACTCTGTCTACCTGTGTTTTGTTATGCTTTTGTCTTCCTTATCTAAAGCAGTCTCACCACTTGTAGTTGATGTTACCTCCATTCTGGTTTTGTCTTCCATGTCTAAAGCACTCCCTGAACTTGTTGACGTTCCCTAGGTTCTGTTGTTGTTTGTTGTTTTTTTCCTGCCCTATATTTTAGTTGACCTTCTGCTTGTCTTTTTTGTCTTCCATGTCCAGCGCACTTCTTCCACTTAGATTCTACTACAGAGAAAGTATAGAAGATGAATGAATCTGAATCTGAAACAGACCCTGCACTTCTGTCTTTCTTGTTCACAACACTTTCTCTGAATGTATTAATCTTCCTCTGAAGATGAAGCTGAATCTGAAGCAGACCCAGCATTTCTGTCTGTCATGTTCATAGCTCTCTATGTGTGACTAACGCTCCTCCAGTTCTGTTTTCATCTTCAGTGTCGAAAGCACTCTCTTTCGTTGACGTTCCTTCCAATCTGTTTTTGACTCTGTTGTCATCTGCACTTCTTTCACTTATACTTACAGGTTTTGCAGTTTTATTTTCCTTTTCTTTCTTTGAAGCACTCCCTCCCTTTGTGGTCAATGCAGCTATAGTTCTGTTTTTGTCTTTCATCTCTAAAGCATTCTCTCTTTTTGTGGTTGGCGTTTCTTCCGTTCTGTTTTTGTCAGCAGTGTCAAAAGCACTCCCTCCCCTCGTGGGTAAACTTCGCGTAGCTCTGTTTTTGTCTTCAATCTCTACAGCACTCCCTCCACTTATGGGTAACCTTCCTGTAGCTGTGTTTTTGTCAGCAGTGTCCAAAGCACTCCCTCCACTCGTGGGTAAACTTCCCGTAGTTGTGTTTTTGTCTTCAATGTCCAAAGCACTCCCTCCACTTGTGGGTAACCTTCCCGTAGCTGTGTTTTTGTCTTCAATGTCTACAGCACTCCCTCCACTTGTGGGTAACCTTCCTGTAGCTGTGTTTTTGTCTTCAATGTCCAAAGCACTCCCTCCACTTGTGGGTAACCTTCCTGTAGCTGTGTTTTTGTCTGCAGTGTCTAAAGCACTCCCTCCACTTGTGGGTAACCTTCCTGTAGCTGTGTTTGTGTCTGCAGTGTCTAAAGCACTCCCTCCACTTGTGGGTAACCTTCCCGTAGCTGTGTTTTTGTCTTCAATGTGTACAGCACTCCCTCCACTTGTGGGTAACCTTCCTGTAGCTGTGTTTTTGTCTTCAATGTCTACAGCACTCCCTCCACTTGTGGGTAACCTTCCTGTAGCTGTGTTTTTGTCTGCAGTGTCTAAAGCACTCCCTCCACTTGTGGGTAACCTTCCTGTAGCTGTGTTTTTGTCTGCAGTGTCTAAAGCACTCCCTCCACTTGTGGGTAACCTTCCTGTAGCTATGTTTTTGTCTTCAATGTCTAAAGCACTCCCTCCACTTGTGGGTAACCTTCCTGTTGATGTGTTTTTGTCTGCAGTGGCCAAAGCACTCCCTCCACTTGTGGTTAACGCTCTTACGGTTTTGTTTTTGTCATTTGTTTCTAAAGCACCCTCATTTTTTGTGGTTGGCGTTCCTTCCGTTCCGTTTTTGTCTACACTATCTACAGAACTCTCTCCACCTGTGGATAACTTTTCTATAGTTCGGTTTTTGTCTTTAGTGTCTAAAGCAATACCTCCACTTGTGGTTAACGCTCCTATAGCTTTGTTTTTGTCTTCCGTCTCTAATGCACTCTCTCTATTTGGAGTTGACGTTCCTTCCATCACTCTGTTTATGTCTTTAGTATATACATAACTCTCTCTACTCTTGAGTAACCATTGCATAGTTCTGTTTTTATCTTCAGTGTCTAAATTACACCCTCCATTTGTGGTTACCGTTTCTATAGTTTTATTGTTGCCTTCCACTTCTAAATTACCCCCTCCGCTTGTGGTTACCGTTTCCGTAGTTTTGTTGTTGCCTTCCATTTCTAACGCACTCTCTTTATTTGTGGTTGACGTTTCTTCCGCTCTGTTTTTGTCTTCAATATCTCCAGTACTCCTTCCACTTTCTATTGGTGTGCTTTTGTCGATCATGTCCACAACGCTCATTCTGTTTGTGGTTAATGTTCCTTCTCCACTAGCTTTATCTTCCCTGATTAAAACACTCACGTCACTTATTGTTAGCAATTCGTCTGTAATGCTTCCGTCTCCCTTTTGTAAAACAGTCTTTTTATTTATGACTGATGTGTCCTTAGATGTTAGCATTGATTGCCTTAAAGTATATCTACGTCCCAGCCTGTGTTTTATGGCTTTTCGAAACGCTTTTATATAAAAAGCATATATAAAAGGATTGACAGCCGTGCCAGTAAAACTAAGAAACACAAACACGTACTCTACTATTAATGGTGAATTAATAGACATAAAAACTTTTAAACTATTTGCAATGTAGAGGGGAAACCAGTTTATGGCAAACATTAATATGAGTGCAGCAATACATCTAACATAACGCTTAAGTTTTTTGTTTTCTGGTTTAGCATTTCCTAATGTATGGGCTGAGGCGTGCGTGCTCCGCCGTAGATGCCGTCTGCGGACTATCAGATATATGTTTGTGTACACATATATCATTAACACTAAGCAGGGTAAAACGAATCCTAAAAAAATAACGTAAACCATGAAGGTGAGAGGAATGACAGCAGTAAAAGAACAGTCACTAAATTCACCACGCCGGTACCACCCCATGAGAGGCACAAAGCCGATGAGCATGCCAGTCAACCAGGCCATACCAATCGCTGTCAGGACTTTTCTGTTGGTGACCTTCCTCCTGTGCATGACAGGAAACTTGATAGCCAAGAACCTCTCTATGGTGATAAGCAGAAGTTCCATGACAGATAAGTTGCTGAAAGTAATGACCAAGCAGTTGACGAAGATACAAGCATACAAATCCCGGGGAAGACCGTTGAAGGTTATAATTGAGGTGGGTGCCGCAATGCTGCTGGTGAGTAAATCAGCCAGGGCCAAACTGCCTATAAGAGTGTTAGTAGTGGTGCGCAGACTAGGACACCACCAGAGGGCTAATAGCACCAGTCCATTGGCCACCACAGACACAGTGCAGACTACACACAGAGCTGACATGTACACCAAGTCACGTGTTTCCCAGTTTCCCGCCATTCAGGACACTGAAAAAAAGCGCATGGTAAGATTTCACATGCTATGTTCTTAAAGGTGTATATACACACAGCGTGGGTCTGTGTAGTAACACTGTGTTTTGGTTGCTTGTGTGAATGAGTGAGTGTGCAAGTGTATGTGCGTGTGTGTGTGTGTGTGTGTGTGTGTGTGTGTGTGTGTCTGTCTGCGCGCTCGCTCACGTGTGTGTCCATGGTAAACTCTCACAAATTCATTTTCTCTGGAAATACTTTGTTACACCGAATGTGGCTTAAAAAGATACAAAACATAGTTTTTTCTCCCCACATTCTAACTGTAATGACAATGCACTTTTAGGAAGAGCACAAAAATTGTAAAGAAATGAAAAAAATGTTTCCACAGTCAGGTTGCTCTAACATTTTTATTTCTTATTCACAAATCTTAGCGCTTTTATCTGACATTCTGAAACCCTGCTTCAAAGCGGTAATTTTTTTTATATTATTTGTTCAAGTAGAAACTTCTGTTTAGAATATTGAAATTGCGTGGATACAAATATCTGCCAGGAGCAGCAACATTCTGCCACGTAATGGGACATCAGTATAACATACTCTGGGATTTTTAAACGGGTCTCACTCATCTAAAATATCCTATTTTGATATATTATTACTCAAGGCATCGAAAGGCTGTTGTGTTTTACACTCAGTCTCGTCTTACACTACCTACATTCTCTCAAGTGGTCACTTGTCAGTAAAAGTAGTATAGCTGTTTTTAAGCACGGTCATGTTCACCTTGCGAAAATAGCCTGGAAGGAATGAATGAAACTACCGGATTTCATTCAGAAAATGATTTGCAGAAAGGTGTAATCACTTACAGAATAATGTCCATGGCTGTATTCAGTGTGAAAACAACACGCTTAGGCAGTCATTGCAGGTCCTGGTGAGTCTGTCCGTCATGAAATAGGGGGTCTCTCGGAGTGCAGGAGACAAGGGTGGCATTGTAGGCTATCAGTATTTTTTCTCTGTTGAGTATATGAGTCTGACTTGTTTCTGCAGTAAGACCCTCTTTCCATGCCCTGTGTCTCCCTTTATCCTTTTGGCAGTCCTCGGATCCATGATCCATGTCGATTCCACATCGATAGATTCTGGCTTCAGTATCATCGCCTGATACATCTAAGCCTGGAAATCAAAAACATCACTCAGATTTTCCTTGCTTGTTTGGTAACCCCCCACCTCACCCCATCCCCATAGCGTTAGCTATTCCAACGCTCAGAAGAAAGTTGAGAGGGGCGTGCTCTCGAAATAGGGCTGAATGATGAGAGGTTCCCCACACACATGCTCTCTCATTCTCTCTCTTTCTCAGTCAAGACAGTGTAGGCATGCACGCAAGCGCGCGCGCGCACACACACACACACACACACACTGATATAATTTGGGAGAATTGCACTGAAACATATGTACTACATCTAGAGGCAAAATTGTATGTGAAGTCCATTGAATGAAAGGCGGAGAAGTGAATTCACTTGTGTCCATATCATTTAACCTTTCCCGTACGTCGCCTAAAATTTTGCGCGCCGTACATCGTGGGTGTGCAGAAACCCATGGTTTCTAAGAAGGAATGACCCCTCGCTGTACGTCGTGGGTGTGCAGGCACCCATGGTTTCTGTGTACGAACTAACCCTTCGCTGTACGTCGTGGGTGTGCAGGCACCCATGGTTTCTGTGTACGAACTAACCCTTCGCTGTACGTCGTGGGTGTGTAGGCACCCATGGTTTCACTGAAGAAATAAGACCTTGCCGTACGTCGTGGGTGCACAGTAACCCACACCTGTCCGTAAAGCAAAAATTAATGTGACTTTTCTTCAGCAGACTTGCATGCGCAGTTTCCACTTGTGCGTGTAGGCTATTTACTCCAGTGCTTGACCAGGCGTATTGTGAATAAGTTTTGCCCGTGAGAAGAGAGTGTTGTTACTTACAAAAAACGGTTGTTTTTTTTTGTTTTTGTTTTTGTTTTTGGTTGTTTTTTTTTTGTGTGTGTGTGTTGTTTTTGTTGTTGGTTTTGTTTTGTTTTTAGCGGCTACACGCCCATCCTCTTTCGGTCAAGGCAGATGCCCTAACATAGCAGCAACAGCCTGGTATCAGTCCCCCCCTTCCCTTGGCCTAGATCTCGGCATTCCTGGCTGGCTGGCTGGCATTTTTTTTTCTTTCTTTTTTTTAGCCATAGTCGGGTTTTCTCTACTTTGAACAGATTAGGATAAGAATAAAATTTCTATATCAACTATCTTTCTTTTTTTAGCCATAGTCGGGTTTTCTCTACTTTGAACAGATTAGGATAAGAATAAAATGTCTATATCAACTAGATTTTAGATCAATTGATTTCAGACTTACAAAAATATCCAGTTCTTAGAAAGGCACTTTAATTCCAACTAGATAAAAAGCTATCAATCAGTTGCTCCCGATCATTCTCTACAAGAAAAACAGTTCATTCAATATTGTTGAAGATATCTAGTGCAATAAATATTGTTTTCTGAAATTAGTTACAACTTTAGAGTAAAACTTGCCGCAGACTTGAAACGGGATACGATCAACAAAAGACAAGGTCACTCTCATCTCTCTCTGTAGCGAGCCCAAGTGACGTCATGTCGACAACGCGTGGCGCGCAAGCTTTGCATGGGTGGCTCCACACCCACGACGTACGGCGTGCAAGGTTTATTCTTTGGGAGTATGGGTGTCGTCACACCCACGACGTACTGGGACATTAATTGATTAATAACTTCTTTGTTTATGTATAAAAGAAAATAATGTTCAGTGGATATGTAGTAAACTATATTATGGACAAAGTCATGAAATTATGTGGAAGTGGCTTCAATATTACTTGAGTTACAGAGCAAAAACACTTGTCTGGGTGATTTCACACCCACGACGTACGGGAAAGGTTCCAGCTCTATCAGCCACACGAAATTTATATTCAAGAGAGAGATCTATCATATTCATGGCGAAGATCTATTGATGTGGAGATCTATCGACTCGCAGATTTATCGATGCAGAGATCTATCGATGTGGAAATATATCCAGATGTAGCTGACTCCCATAAATGACAGAATAGATGACCGTGATTTGGTCACTCGATGGTAAGAATGGAAGAAGGAAGGCTTTGACAAAAAAAACAAAAACAACTGCTGCTATTTCTTCTTCCTGTTCTACAACAATAACTACTGCCACCGTAACTATTACAATTCCTTTTTTTTCTCTGGATTTACAGTCCAATGTTCTCCTCGTTAAATCTGTTTTGACCTCACCTGCTATTGATCAAATCCATTAAACTGGAACTGTTTCGCACTTGTAAAATATTGTCGTTTTCTCCATGCCCCGTGCAAACATATTCTACTTTGGGTCTGATTGTTTTGGCCGCGACGTAGTCAGCTGAAGAAAAGCGTCATAATTCTGGAACTCCGCATGCTGTACTTTACGGTTTACACAGTAGAAAGAATAGGGTAAAACTAAGATGTACACAAACAAAAATATATGGATTAGATAGAATGTATAGTGATGAATATGTCTACCAAAACCGATTCGTGAAGGTTTCTGCATTATGGCGTAATTTGGTTTTGGATCTGAGCTACTTTCAAGTTTCATCAATTTGCAAGTCTCACGCAGTACGATCGTTTTGCGTCATCTGCTTTGAGCAAGATCGTAGCGGACGAACTTTCCTAGCAGTTATGCTTTAGTTTTATCACTATTTTTAATTAATCTTCTTCTTTTTTTCCATTAAAACACTTGTTAAGTACACAATATATCATATTCATAAGCTCTGGTTTTCTACTAACTTGGTAATAATCACACAGAAGTCTGAAAGTGTGCACTGTTTTTGACATGCAAAAACCTAACAGCTAGCGATTGAGTACGATATCTGGAAAGCATCAAAATGTGATTTGATTTCTCATTCCTTCTTTCTTCTCATCGTTGTTTTGTCATCATCATCATTTCGACAGTTGTCATTTTCATTCTTTTCTTTTTTCGATTTATACCACTAACTGTTATAATTTCAAGTCAAAATATTGTATTTAAGATAAACTTATTTAGATCTGGGAGGGAAATATGCTGTGGAGATCAACTCGAAATCTAATATTCTTGTCACAGTGAGCGCGGTTTGATTCAGACAACATCTTTCACTCCAAGATCTAAGTAACATATATGTACGTACAGACTATAGCCTTTGGGGGGTGGGGGGGCGGGGGGGAAGCAATCACTCGATCCAGTGTTCATTTAAAAAAAACCCCAAACCCCCCCCCCAAAAACACAAAAAAACAAAACAAAACAAAAACAAAAAAACCATCAGTCACTGCGCGCATCCGTCACTTTCGCAATAAACACAGAGACTGATGCAAACATGAAGATGGACGAGGGGTGGCATACCAGCTATGTATTGACCTACTGATTGATTTTTTTGTTTTGTTTTGGTTTTTTTTATCAAAGTTTCAAACTTCCCATGTCTTCACTTTGGCTTTCTGGCTTCGATGAATCGTAACACTCTACACAGAAACCGATTTTCGGTTATACCTTATTTTAGGGTTATTTTCTTTAGTATCGATTACTGAATTACTGCAATTATACGACGTGTAGACTACAGGTGTTGGTCTGGATTATTTCTATGTCCACTGTATAATAATAATATAAAAAATTAAAAAAATTTTAAAAAATGCACTTCATTGTACAGAGTTTGGCTGTAGCAATGGAGGCTTTCAATTGAAGAAATGGAGGACAGCACATGTTTGCAGCTTTTGCCCATGCCGATCGCCTTTGGCATTGCTCGTGATTTCGAGTAAAATTTTATATTCTTTGCCTACAAGAAACCCACACAACTCACAGCGCTTACCCGGATGGGAAAAACAATGGGATTTTTTTTTTTTTTTTTTTTTTTTAATCAGGAAGGAACAAGCCGAAGCAAGGGAGAAGTCATTTTAGTTGCAAAACATTTCACTGTGAGAGTAAAATTTGAAATGGCTCAAAGTAGAATCTTAATCGTCTTAGTCTTACACGAGAAATGTATTTTTCATCCAGCAAACATATATATGTATATACGTTCCAAACAATGCCACAGATAAAGTGGCCTTTTTCATAGAACTTCAGCAATAGTGACAAAAACTTTATTGTGTGTGGTAACTTTAATTGTGTTCTTGACAACATCATCGGGAAAATTTAATACAGAAACTTAATAGATTTAAGAAGTGTTTTTAATTTAACTGGCACCTGCAGAATGTTCCACGTGACAGAATAAGATTGTACCTGGTGTCGCAGCAATCCATTCAAAGCACGTTGCCTTGACTGCTGCTTCATATCAGAAAGCATGATGCACCATTTCGTGACGTGCGAAGATATCATAGTTGCCAACTCGGATCATAAAGCAGTTGTAATCTGACAACATACAAGACAAAACTAACACATTTCTAGAGACTGAAATTTTTCCAGGCTTAGGCGAAGACGAATCAGCGTCATGTGAAGGACTGGTTACAATAGAAGAAACGACTATGGTTTTAAAAAGCTTGAAAAATGGTTCCGCTCCTGGATGTGACGGAATTTTATAGATTCTTTCTGGTTAAACTATGCTTGTTGAATCTTTTGATAAGGTGGAATGTCTTATACACAAAAAAGAAGGGGTAATCACGTTGTTATACAAAGGGAAAGGATTACAAAGATACAGATTACAAACTGGCGACCTATTACCAAGTTCTCACTACAAAATACTAGTGAAAGTTTTATCAGAAAGACTTAGTAACTAATTCACAACGACCAAGTGGGTTATATTAAAGGTAGAAATATCGCAGCAATCATGAGATCTATTGACAATGTAATAAATCATTCAAATGATATTGATAAACCAGGTTATCAACTAGCCATTAATTACTGTAAGGCATTCGATTTCATATCTAAAACGTCTTCAGGTCTTCAACATTTTCAGCTTTGGAGCTGACTTCCAAAGATGGGTTCACGTTCTAAATAATGGTTCTTCCAGCTGCATCACATCAGAGGTTGGATTTCTGAACCTTTTGCAGTAACATGTGGAATTAGACAGGGATGCCCTTTTCTCCACTGGCATGTAGTTTGGCTGTAGAATTGCTTGATATGAAAATTAGAAATTGTACAATTGTGGGCATTAAAGTTCTCTCATGTTCTGGTAAAGGTAATCCAAATCACTAAAAGATTAAGTAAATGGCTGACGATACTACTTTATTCCTTAGAGTTAGAGAAGACATTATGAAAGCTTTGGAGATATTTACTGTGTTCGAAAGATTATCTGGCTTGAATCTGAACATAGAAAAAACTAATATAATGAGGATTGGTCAACATAACGAAAATGAAGTTTTTCCATTTACTTTAGTACATGAAATTAAAATCTTAGGTATTTATTTTCAAACAGATTAGATGACACAAGAAACTGAAGATAACTGAACACATGAATAGATCAATGAATACATTGATCCAAGGAATGGAGTGAGCACAATCTTAGTATTCAAGGTAAAGTAGCAGTTATGGAGACATTTTTGATTAGTCAGTTAGTTTACGTATGAAGTCTATAGGTCTTCCACATAGTTATTCTGTACGAAATGAACACATATTTCTACAGGTTTCTATGGCAGAAAAAAATAATAGAAAGACATTTGAAAAGTTAAAACGGAAAGTCATGTAAGCTGAATACAATGCTGGAGAAAATGATACATATGATTATTTTAAAGAAATGCTTTAATTTACAATGGGCAGGAAAACTTTCTGAAGCAACCGAACAGCAAAACTGGTGCTCAATATCGAAATGGCATCAACTGTAAAATAAGAGACATCACGGGTTCAGATAGAATTATCAATGTGCTCTGGCAGGGTAGAATAATTACTTCAGAAAGCAAAACTTTAGCAACACGCAGTGTAACAAACAGCAGCAACTTCCACAGTCAAATGCTATTCAACAAATCCTTTGATCATATACAAAAACAAAGACTTTATTTCTTAACCTTCGCTGGCTATCGTGGGTCGTATACGACCTAGAAGGGTACAAAAACGCAAATATCTCAGCCAATTCTTAATATTTTTCTACGAAATTTCAAAAATGCTTCCGATACCTAAAAGGCCAACTTTCGCCAAAAAATGAAAAAAAAAAAAAAAAAAAAAAAAAAAGAAGAAGAAGAAGAAAGAAAAAAAAGCATTAATTAGTTAATGAGTAATTAAAGGTGGCGTTTTAACAACACACGGACGCTTGTGTGGGTTGTGGTTCACCCATGCTTTTTAAAGAGGAAAAAACGTGGTCACCCGTCGAAAGCTCGTGTGAGTCATGCACGACCCATACCTTTTTAATAGTAATTTCTTCAGGTTTAATTTGCAATTAGTGAAGGAAAATAAAGAAGTTTTACTTTCAATAGCCTCACTACCCCACTACTCTCCCACTACCCCCGCCCCCCTCCCCGCCCCGTCCCTTTCGCCTGTCTTCAGCTGTAACCCCCTTCCACCCCTTCCTCTAACAGCATGTACCTATGTAACTGAATATCTTTGATTGTGCGTGTATAGGATGCTATGAGTCATCTCTCTCTCTGTCTCGCTGTCTGTCTCTCTCTCTCTATCTCTGTGTGCATAAGTAGGGTTTGTATGTATGTGCATGTGGTGTTATGCGTCTCTGTGTGTGATCAGTTTGTGTGTGTGTGTGTGTGTGTGTGTGTGTGTGTGTGTGTGTATGTGCGTGTTTGTGAATGCGTGAGCATGTGTTTCTTCTGTGTGTGTGTGTTTGTGTGAGTCTGTGTGTGCATGTGCGAGCGCATGTGTGTGTGTAATCAGTTGTTACGATATGTTTTCTATATTTGGTTATAAGCTTTGGAGGAATATACAGGTTTTTGTCTCTTTACAAAGTATGGGTCGTGCACGACCCACACAAGCTTTGGGGGAATATACAGGTTTTTGACTCTTTGAAGGTATGGGTCGTGGACGACCCACATGAGAGCTTCCCTGTGTAGTCGAAAGCGACAGCCAGCGAAGGTTAACCAGTAGAGTGCTTATAAGACGTCAGCTGACGTCCTACAAAATGTATTGCCATAATGCCCATAAGACGTCCACTGACGTCCTGCATATGTTCCGATTTTCCCTTTATTGGAGTTTGGTTCAGTTCATATAAACAGACTCTTAACAGTTAGTTTGATGTGTCTGGATTATAAAAATACTATTCAAATGAACATACATCAGGTTGACGACCCCTTTCTACTTGATAATAATTTGCTGACCACGTGATAGGCCTGTGGAATAGGGGGTTACATCATGTGCAAAAAATGCATTGAAAACTGTCCAGTAAAGCAAATAAGTCACAGTCAGCAGATTTACACATTTCTGAAAGCTCTGCTTGTGATTATGGACAGCTTTCGCGATGGAGAAGGATCTCTCTTGTCTGATGATAGGCTTGAAAACGAAGATGATTGACAACGACAGTGATGAAACTGACAGCCCATTTGATGTGCAGTCCGTCAATCCAATCAGACAGCGTTTTCAACAACTGGCTAAAAGACTGTTAGAAAACGGGCAGCCAGCGTTGGAGGAAGGGGAGAGGGAGAGGAGTGATGTAAGAGGATAGGTCGAATGCCAACTAGAGCACTTCAAGGGGGCGTGGCCTTTGGGAAGAGTGTACTCACATTTCAAAGCAGACTGTAGGAAGTCGACAATCGCCAATGCCCCACAATTTTCACGAAACACAGGGCCTGAACCTGCACTGGCCGTGAAACACGTGCTTTTTGATTTTTAACGCTTTTTTTTCGCTGAATCAGCTGGTTGACGTGTTTGAAGAGGTGGCAAGCCGGATACACAGCAGACACTTTAATCGGCCCACGTGCAACTTGAAAGGAGTGAACGTCATCAAAGAACTTCACCCTCTCACTTGCAAACGCTCTTTGCTGTCAAAAAGCTTGCCAGCTCAGTTTCTGAGACCGTGATTGACCTTTTACGTTGACTTTACCCACCTTTGTGGTTGTTGGGACGGTGATTTACTTACATGTCTGCATGAGCTGTGATTTGTTTTCAAAACCTTACAGCCTGTTTTAATTTCTTCTACAGGTATAAACTGACAATAGGCATGCTATTTCTAGCTGTATTTTCTTTCTTTTCTTTATGGATGTCATTATCTAGAGGTGGAAACAGACTTTTTTGTTGCACAAAAATTATCTTGGCTTTACATGCCTGAACAGTTCCCTACAATTAACCTAATTTTGGGGGAAAAGCGCCAGAAGCAGAATCTACACTCATTTTCCTTCACAAAAACGTTCACCTTCTTTTCATATCACCCATAGGTTTTGTGGTTGATTTTTGTGTGATTTATTACCCCTGAGTCCTCAAAATTCCCAGACAAGGGGAGAGCACTATTTTTAAACAAAAATCTCTGGCACTGAGCTGGTTTTAAACTTCAAGAAAATGGGATAGAACTGATTAAAGAACTAATTCATGCAAGTGAAAACCGAATACTTACTTTAAGAAATACAAACTTAGATTGGGCAGAACAAAATTTGATGCTTGAATATAATCTTCTAACCCATTGTTGTATTCCGAAAACATGGATTAAGTCGATACAGAAAGAAGTAAAATAAAGGTACTTATGTATGTGAAGTTCGCAGGTATAACACAAAACCTAGAATTATTAAGAATAATAGTTACTTGAAAATGAAGAAACAGTAACCCCATTTCTGTTTGATTTTTGGTTAAGAACATTTGGCATACATTTAGGTGAGTCAGCATGGTCAAAAGCCAATGATGTTGCAAAAGAAGTAAGGTTAAAAGTTCTTAATGGAAAATTCTACACAATATTTATCCAACAAATATTCTTCTTTGTAAAACGAAAGAAAAGTAAAATTATAAATGTTCTTATGGTCCAGACACTGTCGATTGTACTGAACACTTTTTCTTTGAATGTCTACTTGTACGCAGCTTTTGGTGATATATAGAAGACTCGATCATTTTAAAACAGATCTTAGATTGAGACTTTCAGTAACTGATATACATTTTGGTGTTGACAAATCAGAACGTCCGCTTGGAAATTATGAATACCTCAGTTACGTAATCCTTGTAAGCAAAATGTGTATAATTATTAAAGAGAGAGAGAGAGAGAGAGAAAAGACAAACAAAAACAAACTGAGTCTTCCCTCTCTACACAATGCATTTTCTGAAAGAGAGCTAGACCTCAGAAATCATCTGAATCGATGTTAGTAAATGTAATGCACACGCGCACGCACTGTACGCAAACACCTTTCATAAATTCATTTTTGCATCATTTATTGGTATTATCATTATTGCTGAATATTTTTGTTTATCTCACGGACTGGCCGAATGGGTGTGATGTAAAATGTCAATAATGCGCATCGTACAATGTCAAGTATGTTATTCACTTTCATGTAGTATACGACGAGTTATCCTGGGGACGACGTGGCGAGCATCCTTTATCAGTGCATCCGGCAGAAGAACAATCACTGTGCGTCGTTTCAGGGGGCGGACCCTGCCTGCTATCCAGGCGTCAGATTTCCTCGATTCATTTTCTTTCTTTTTCCCAATAATTAATGCTGTTCTAATGATATGTCTTTGATGTGTACCTCCTAACATAATTTCGTTGCTCATTCCACACGTGGAAACCACATACTCATATCAGAGCAACCTAAATCTCAGATAACTCCAAATCCATATATAATGTTAAAACATTCACTGAAATTGTCCATAAAAACGGAACGGTCAGACAAAGACTATATTCAGAAGGACACTTTGAACACATTTGAAAACCGCGTATTAACTGAAAACTGGCATGTTAAAAAAAAAAGTCCATTTTGTGGAAGAGAAGAATCTTAATGCCATTTTATCTTGGTGTGTGCCCAGTATAAATCCTGTCCAAACACGTTCAGATTACCTTTGCTTCTTTTTGATTCAAGACTGAGTGGCACTCGTCCCATTTCTGTCAAAAGCGTTTGCTCTTCAAAGAAAGCTATCAACATAAAATGTTTGAACACACATGGTTATTTTCATATAAGTGTTTGTTCACATGCACAAGACAAATGATATTATGTAGATATTCATGTGGTGTGTGTGTGTGTGTGTGTGTGTGTGTGTACGCGCGCGTGTGTTCCAACGTTTGAATCATGTTGATTCTTGTGTGAAAGTATTGATCTTATGTACGGTGAATTGTTCAATCCCTCTTTGACTTCAAGCAACTATGCATGTTTCCCAATGAGGAATTTTGTATCACCCAGTCCAGATAATTCTGTGTTACCCCTTTGTCCCTGTATCCCCCTACCTCCCGCCTCCCGACCCACCCCTGACACGGGCAGAATGGCCAATGTGTGTGTGTGTGTGTGTGTGTGTGTGTGTGTGTGTGTGTGCCTGCCTGCCTGCCTGCCAGAACCTGTTTGAAAGAATTACCCAACCAAACCCTCGCCGAAAAGACTTCTACTTCTGGATGACAAACAATATTGTCAACTGAAGCTGATCAGGAGGAGAGACCGGACATACAGATGCATGAAAAAGAGCAGCTGTGAGGAACTACAAGGAGCAGTTAAGCTCCTTAACATAGAGATTCAGTGAGAGCTCAGACACTCCTTTTGGAGGTATGCCGAGAGCCTGTTTACAATTCCCTCTGGCCCCTGTGGTAATGCTGACACTCCACTCGACCAAAAACGCTTCTGGACCTTCGTGAAGCACCAATGCTCCACCACAGTCAGTATCCCATGTCACGGTCGATTTCACTTTTTCTTCTTTTGCAGAGGGAGAGTAGGACCTTTCGGGTTTCGTTGCGTATGGCCAACACCTTTAACGGACTCGTTTTGTTTCCGGTGCCTCACGTGTTGTAGTTGTTTGTGAGTAAGTGAAGTACAGAGCATGCTGTCACCAGATGAGTGAAATTAATATAACAAAGTAATGTTGGGAGGACAACGGACCATTCATTTGGTTAGCGATGCTGATTGTTGCGGGCTCAGCGCCAGTAGATGGGGCATATTATTTTTGTAATGGGATCCTCGTAGGGCTTCAACAGCCAAGGAACCTTGGCCTCTTGCTACAGGAGGATATTCACAGTCTGTTTGAGACTTGTATGCTTGTACCCTGCTACATCCTTTCTTCGACGCAGTTAAGTCTTCGCCCCTGGCCTCTGATGTCGTCTGCGTTTCCAGTGTCTTCCACTCTTCAGCGTCGTCTACGTCCTGCGTCATCAACCCCTTCTATGACCTACACTTATCCCTTTCCCCCTTCCACATTTTTTCTCCATCCCCCCTTCCCATCTGTGGATTCAGTGAGCTACGTCACTGACCGATTTCTAGTTCGTCGGTTTCCGGACGCTTTCTGTTATGTGTGGTGAGATGTGCTTTGACAATCCTGTGCCAAATGGCGGACACTTTTGTTTATGTTGAATAGGAACAGTGGTACCGTATTAATGGTGTGAGAGAGTGTGCAAGTGAGTGAAGAAGTTAACTGTGTTTGTTAGATTAATGTAAATTTATTTCTGTCTTCTAATTTTGTCAGCTGCTTGTAATCACTGTGTGAGTGAGCGATGTGATGGACATTATGCAACATCCCAGCCCTCAAGTCTGACGGTCATCTCGTCTCAGACCTCAAGCAGAAAGCGGCGGAAATCCTGAACAGCCAGTTTTACACTGCGTTCAGACTTGCACCGCCTTCACCAGAGAAGAGTTCAGGACCAAAGGTACAATGCCTGACTCCCGTTACGACTTCCCCACCATGGCCGACATCATCATCAACGTACGCGAAGTGCGGAAGACCCTCTTCAACCTGAACCCCACCAAGGCAGCTGGACTAGACGGCATCTCACCATGCGTACTGAAAGAGCTAGCTGTAGAAACACGAGCCCATTGTACATATAGTGTGTGTGTGTGTGTGTGTGTGTGTGTGTGTGTCTTTTCAAGGTCGCTATATGTGGCCCATTTATATTCTTACTTCGTTTCCGTCCTTTGCCCTCAAGGTATTTTAAGTTTATGATTTAAGGTATTTACTTATCTGTATATCTTATTGACTTACTTTATTTCGTTCTAAGTTCCATGTTTCATTGACAGCTGTGGTTATGTCTCACGATCTGACCAGCGAGTTCGACTTATAAGTGCTGTGTGTATTTATTTCTTGCCATTGTGTTGGGTTTTGTTTTCTCTCTCTCTCTCTCTCTCTCTCTCTCTCTCTGTGTGTGTGTGTGTGTGTGTGTGTGTGTGTTCAAGCAGATGTGGTGCAGTTTGCTATGAATCAGTGCGACACGCTCTGACGCCTTTTCGATTCTAAGAATTAAACTTAAGAAAAAAAATCGTACACATTTTGATAAACTACAGAAGATGAAGATGAAGATGAAGATGAATCTGAAACAGACCCTCCACTTTTGTCTTTCTGGTCCGCAACACTGTCTCTACGTGTGGTTAACGCTCCTCTAGTTCTGTTTTCGTCTTCCACGTCTAAAGCACTCGCTCTGTTTGTAACTGACGCTCCTTCCATTCTGCTTTTGTCTTTTTTGTCATCTGCACTCCCTTCACTAATGGTTACAGATTTCGTAGTTATCTTTTTGTCTTCATTGTCTAAAGTACTCCCACCATTTGTGGCTAACGTACCTATAGTTTTGGTTTTGTCTTCAGCTTCCGTCTCCAAAGCATTCTCTCTTTTTGTGGTTGGTGTTTCTTCCGTTCTGTTTTTGTCTTCAGTATCTACAGAACTCTCTCCACCAATGGGTAGATTTTCAATAGTTCTGTTTTTGTCTGCAGTTTCTAAAGCACCCCCTCCACTTGTGGTTAACCTTTGTATTGTTCTGTTTTTGTCTTCAGTGTCTGAAGCATTCCCTGCATTTGTAGTAGGTGCTCTTTCCGTTCTGTTCTTGTCTTCAATATCTACAACACCCCCTCCACTTGTGGGTAACCTTTCTATAGGTTTGCTTTTGTCTTCCATGTTCACAACACTTACTGTACTTGTGGTTAATGTTCCTTCTTTTCTAGCTTTATCTTTCATGACTAAAACACCCACGTCACTTGTGAATTCTTCTTTTCTTCTTTCGTCTCTCATTTGTAAAAAAGTCTTTGTAGTAATGGTTGGTGCGTTCAGCGATTTTTGCAATGATTGACTTGGAATACAATAACATTCTAGCATACGTTTTATGGCTCTTCTAAACGATTTAATGTAAAAGGCATATATAAAGGGATTGATAATCGCGCTAGTATGACTGAGATACACAAACACGTACACTAGTTCTAATGGTGAGTTAATAGACTGAAAAACTGTTAAACTATTTGAAGTGTGGATAGGCAACCAGTTTATGGCAAACACTAACACGAGTGCAACAGTACATTTGACATAACGCTTTTGTTTAGGGTTTTCTTGTTTGCCCAGTTTTGATGGACGAGATAATGTACGAATGTTCCCACTTTGATGACGTCTGCTGAAGATCAGATATATGATAGTGTACACAAATATCATGAACACTAAGCAGGGTAAGACGACTCCTAAAAAAATGACGTACACCATGAAGGTGAGAGGAATGACAGCAGTAAAAGAACAGTCACTAAATTCACCACGCCGGTACCACCCCATGAGAGGCACAAAGCCGATGAGCATGCCAGTCAACCAGGCCACACCAATCGCTATCCGGACTTTTCTGTTGGTGACCTTCCTCCTGTGCATGATAGGATACTTGACTGCCAGGAACCTCTCTATGGTGATAAGCAGAAGGTTTAAAACATTGACGTTGGTGAAGACAATGGCCAAGCAATTAAAAAAGATGCAACCATACAAATTCTGGGGAACACCATGGAAGGTCATGGCTGAGGTGGGCCCCACAACACAGCTAACGAGTAGATCAGACAGGGTCAGACTGCCTATAAGAGTGTTGGTCGTGGTGCGCAGACTAGGAAACCTCCAGAGGGCTGACAGCACCAGTCCATTGGCCACCACAGACACAGCACTGATGGTACACTCAGCTGACAGGAACACCAGGTCACGGTGTTCCCACGTCATTGCCACTCAGGACACTGGAAAAAAAAGTGTTGATTACTTTCCAAAATAGTTATATGACCAGTAAGAAATAAAAGAAATGATAATTCCATCTATATGTGCACTGATATCCCCCCACCCACTCCCGCCCACGATGATATATGTTTTATCGAGTGATCAGGAAGCAGGAAAAACTCATCATTTCACAGCCCTACCTCCCTCCTCTTGAGAACATATGAGTACCCAGAAAGTGAACAATAGATTTAAACATTATCCGCCTGCCATAATGAGTTCTCGGAAAAGGATAAATAAAAATGAATTACATATTTACCTTCATATCCCAACACAACGCTATACAAATGGAGATGGTCTCAGCGTGTGAATGGATGGGAACGAACCCGCAAAACTCCAGTCGTCACAATATAGTTCTCTGATTTAATCCAGAAAACATACACCCTTTTTATTGAAATGTGCGGACATACAATTCCATTTTATTTGTTTATTTTTGAATATTCATGCCAAATTTGGTTTGGACAAGTATTTCCTCAGAAAATAAATTTTGAATTTGGTTTGCCACAGACACCTCCACCGCAACACATACACTTGAAAACACACACACACTCACACACACACACACACAGAGCCGAGACATAATTATTACAGACTCACTTTGTTTACATACTTGAGCCTAAAATTTCACTTTGTTTACATACGTGAGCCTAAAATTTACTAATCGTTGTCGGAATCCACGGTCAATCCCTCTTGAAATTTCGAAACAACAATCTTTTTCTCTCCAAATTATTGCTGATATTTCCCTCTAACCGCTTCGTCAGAAACTGAAAGTCTGTTTTCATAGACAAAGTAAAAATACATCATAAAACAAACCCCACACCCCAAAGCAAACATCTCTCTCTCTCTCTCTCTCTCTCTCTCTCTATATTAATTAGAGTCACGGCCCTTCGCCTAGGAGGCTTGAAGTTTCGTGCTCTCCTTGTTTTTTTTTGTTTTTGTTTTTTTTTTAGTCTGTTTTACTGACACTTTCTTTTACTTGATGCTTTTTAAATCTCTTCGTTTTCATCTTATTGTGGACTTCCTGTGGTGCAGTTTCGTTGCGCTTCGTGGACATGTGTGCTTCCTATCGTCTTTCTCGTTCCCGTGTTCACTGAGCCTTCTGTTCTACAGCTTGCGATGCCACGCTTTGCTGCACGTCATTTAGATCTATGCCGGCGCTAGCTTTTTCTCTCCGTTTTATCATTGAAGTGAAAGATGTGTGGACATGGACGTCATGGACTGGGTTACCTCTTTGTGTTTGTTTGGTACAGGTTTGCCCCCGTCACAGACACATTCTTCGATTCTTATTGTTCTTCATGTGGCTGCTAGTGTAAGTGCAATGATCACTCTCGCCACAGCAGCCTTTGTATCCAGCGTTCTTGCACATACCGCACGCACCAGCGTTCATACCGTGGTGTTACGCTGACTGCTGTACTGTCGCTCCTGATTGTGAGTACGTTTGCACCGCTAAAGATACGTCCGCGTGCACCACTGCTGTTCCCCTGTTTTGCTTTATTCGCGAAGTGAGCTGCTGGTCTGCCGACTTGGGAAACTTGACCCCCATGTTGACCTCCCACCTTCAGCAGTTGGGTATTGAACACCATGTCTCCATTGGGCGATCGTGCAGAGGTCGACGTAAACAACGGCGGATCTGCGTGGTGTGTGGTGGTGCCGCCTGTGTCGTGGTTCCTGGCACTGTGACCAACAGTGGCGTCCTGCTGGAGTCAACCATGCCAACCTGGTGCACATCGTCACTCAATGTGCTGGTGACGACACAACGGCAGGGTCCTCCACCTCCTTCATTAAGGTACTGCACTTTAATTGCTCAGTCCTGTTGCCAGAAGGCTGCTGATATTCATGAACTGATTGTGGACTATGACGTGGACTTCCTCATGATGACAGAGACATGACTCCAGCTGGCTATAGTTTTCATTTCTTTCCTCATGTTGGTGTTAGAAGTGGTGAGATCTTGACTAGATGATTGTCTGCTCTGATAGCAGATGTCTCTCTGACGTCAGTGTCCAGGACATTGATGTCCTTGGTGACCATAAGGCCATCTTTTCCACATTGACTGTTAGACGGCCACAGTTGTGCAACCGACTGATCACTTCCCGCAACATTAGATCTATCTAACATCAGTGCTTTCGTGGATGAGGCCTGCCAGCATCCTGTGTGTGACCTGGCCTCCATGTACAATGAGGGTCTCCGTAAGATCCTTGACCGCCACGCTCCTCTGACTGCAAGGTGCATCAGTGACCGCCCTTCTGTGCCCTGGCTGAGCGAGGAGGTACGGGCTGCCAGGCACAGGCAGAGGAATGCTGAGAGCTGCTGGAGGGCCTCTCAGTTCACTGTACACCAGCAGACTTTCACTGCACAGCATGCTGCTGCCAATTCTATCGTCAGTGCCTCAAAGATGGCTTACTGTGAAGACAAACTCTCTGTTTTTTGCTTCTAGCAGGCAGCTCTTTGCTGCCTCAAATGAACTCCCAGGCAAAAATACGGCCACTCCTCTCCCAATCAACATCCCCAAATCGGATCTGCTTGATTGTATCTGTTACTTATCTCGGACAGGGTCAAGCAGATTCGCAATAATGTGGACTCGCGTGTATGTCCTGTACCCACTTTCTCTTGCTATGATGGCCCTAAACTGTTTCAGTTTAAACATGTGACTGAGGTGAACTCCGTAAACTCATGGATTCACTTACAAAGTCTTGTCTTGACTACATTTCCACATCCCTTACCAAGCAATGTCTCTATGGCCCTTTGCCTCTAATCTCGAGAATTGTCAACCACTCTTGCCACTTGTACATTTCCTCATCCCTTCAAACTGGCCATTGTGTCACCACTCCTTAAGGAAACTGGCATTGACCCCAGTGAACTGAAGAATTTCCACCCTATTTCTAACCATCCTTTCATATCTAAAATAATTGAGAAAAGTTGTTCTGACTCAGCGCAAAACCATCTCTCTAATAATAATATTCTGGAAACATTTCAGTCCGCCTACAGAAAATTCCACAGAACAGAGACTGCTGTTCTCTCGTGTTCTCAATGGTCTGCTTGCCAGTGCTAATGAGAGACTTGTTTCAGTACTTACTCTGCTTGACCTGAGTGCAGCTTTTGATACTCTTGGTTCAGGTCATACCTGACTGGCCGTGAACAGTCTGTTATCGTCAATGGCGTTAAGTCTTCTCCCCGCCCACTTGTTTATGGAATACCGCAGGGTTTGGTGTTTGGGCCAGTACTTTTCTTGTTCAGCCTCTCTCTGATGTGATTGATTCTTATGCTTGTGACTACCGTAAGTACGCTGATGACACTGAGTTGTCCAAACGTTCACGTCCCACAGATTTTCTACTGCTTTATTTGATATTCAAAATTGTATCGATCACGTGCTGACCTGGATGAGCGGTAACAAATTGAAACTCGACACAGACAAGACTGAGATCATGACAGCTCAGCATCACGTCTTTGTAAAGTGGACAGTGAGTTTGCTAACTTTGGGGGTGATTTTGCAGAAAGTTCAGAACAGTGCAGTTGAAGCTTGGAAATGTAATCTTAAGCTTGGAGATCTAAGCGTAAGCATGTGACAACTTTGCTCAAAGAGCTGCATTGGCTTCCAATTAAATTCCACATTAAGTTCAAAATTGCCACACTCGTATTCCGCTTTTCTGATGGTACACTCGGGGGCGCGCGTGTGTGTCTGCTGTTTATATGCGAGGATGGTGACGGATTCTTCATAGTTAATTCATTTTCTGATAATTTTTGCATCTCTTTTGTAACGTGTAATTTGTGGAGCGCCACGAGTGATTGTTCTTTGAATTTTTCTGAGAATTGTTTCTTTATTGTTATGTCTAATTTGTGGAGCGCCGTGAGCCTCTCGTGAGGGAACAGAGCTTTAGCAGAGCACATCATTATCTATCTATCTGTGTGTGTGTGTGTGCGCGCGCTCGCGCGCGTTTGTGTGTGTGTGTGTGTATGCATGTATAATTTTATATCCAGTGTTGTGTGTATGTTACGTGTGTGTATATGTGTGTGTGAGAGAGAGAGAGAGGGAAACGGAGAGAGAGAGAGAGTGTGTGTGCGTGTGTGTGCGCGCGCATGCAAATGAGTGTATTCGTGTGTGCATGTGTCGTAAGCAAGCACACGTGTGTGTGTGTGTGTGTGTGTGTGTGTGTGTGTGTGTACCCCCGTACGCCCATGACCGCGTATGTTTAATTATTATTTGGGTGCCTGGCTGATTGTGTGAATGATTGATACTGCTAAAGCTGTTTGCCTAAATGGCATCAGAGAGCGATTTTTAATGAACAGCAGAGCTTTAATTCACCCCATTGTTGGATTTTACAGCATGTAACCTTACTTCTTTCTTTGACGTGTTATGAGGCTGTAATATACCTTATCACTTAAGTAAGGTCAAACCCCAATCACGGAATTAAAGGCATCTAATTGCCATTGCTAGTGGTCTATGTGTTTTATTATTATCATTATTATTATTATTTTTAAGACATACCTAAAAACATGTATCATTTGACTGAATCAGTCAGAATTTCCATTTTTTACCCCCTACTTCGGTGCTACTTCCATTTTAAATTTATAAAT
>NC_134879.1:22063201-22205701 GCF_041734735.1 Babylonia areolata
GTCTTCCAATCTGAGAGAGATAGATACAGACAGACAGACAGACAAACAGACAGACAGACAGACACACACGCACACACACACACACACACACACACAGGGGGGTTGGTGGATGAACGAAAATAATATCATTCAGCTTTGTGATCGACTCCTGTGTTAGTCTGGGGGTTAGGGGGTGCACGGGAGGGGAAGGACCTCTAGAGGGTGGGTGGGGGGTGGGTTGGGGGGCGGGGCGGGGGGGCTTGTCACGCTCTTCCGGGAGTGGTTCGTCCTCTATTGGTCCCCACCGGGACCCAGCTCTCACCTATGGGTCCTAGAAGCTGCTAGCATGCGGCAGCGCCCAACCCCCGGGCAACGGCTTTGACAGGCTGGCTAAACTAGGTGAAGGTAGCCGACGGGTCTCAAACCCTCGGTGAGTTAGGGCTTGTCTACCCAAGCATGTGAAGACTGGATCCGGCGGACTCTGCGGAAGAAACCTTCATGGTTCAACGGAGAGGAAGGCGGTTGCAGCAGAGCACTGTGGAGCGCTGAGGGCAGGATGAGGCACATAGGACATCCTGGTCATCCACTGCATCCGTTTCCATCACCAGTCGTCTTGACCACGTCTTGCCACTGGATACAGACGATCACGGACAAGAGAGTGAGGTCGACGGTGCGCAACTCTTCCTCACTATAAACAAAGTCATCGCGCAAGTCATCAGTCATCTTTCATCCCATACCATCATTTTCCCCAAGCCCTTTGGCGACAGGCGAGCGACGAAGCGACAGGTGTGGGTACACTGGCAGTCATTGCCGCGGACCTGCACACAGGCGGCTCAGGCCATAGGGTCGTTTTTCACCGACTGGTGCAGTGGTGGAGATCGGCAGCCCCCTGAGCGACTGAGCAGCCCTCTTCAGGACAGCACTGCTCACCTCCATGGCATGAGGAAGGGGCTAGAAAAGGTACCCTAAAAATTGCCTGCTCCACACCACCCTAGTCAGATACCGCGGCTGACGGGGACCCTACTCAAGCGGTCAACACACAAAGGAAAGAAAGAAGAAAACAAGGAGCACCCCATTGACCATTGCCACATGGAACGTGCGTACGCTTCTGGACAGAGGCGACTCAGACAGACCACAGAGACGCACAGCACTCATTGCGAGTGAACTAGCTAGGTACAACATCGACATCGCTGCCTTAAGTGACACCAGACTGGCAGAAGAAGGCGAACTCTGTGAGCGAGGCGCGGGCTACACCTTCTTTTGGAGAGGTCGCGGACCTGAGGAGAGACGTGAGGCTGGAGTTGGCTTTGCAGCGAAGACAACTCTCGTTGGCAAGCTGGCTGGCCCCCCGAAGGAGTGAACGATCGCCTGATGACGATGAAACTCCCTTTATGCAACGGGAAGAAGTTTTCCACCATTGTCAGCGCCTACGCGCCCACCATGACCAACCCTGATGAGATCAAGGATAAGTTATACGAGGACCTGAACGCTGTCATCACCACTGTTCCCAACGCAGACAAGCTCATCATTCTTGGTGACTTTAACGCGAGAGTTGGCTGTGGAAGCACCTCCTGGGAAGGCGTGATTGGGAAGCATGGGGTTGGTAAATGTAAAAGCAATGGTCAACTACTTCTCCAGACATGTGCCGAGCACGACCTTCTTATCACAAACACCATCTTCTGCCTCCCTACCCGTAACAGGACGTCATGGATGCATCCTCGCTCTGGGCATTGGCATCTCATCGACTTTGTCATCGTCAGGAAGAGGGACAGACAGGACGTACGAGTCACGAGGGCCATGTGCGGCGCCGAGTGCTGGACAGACCACCGCCTTATCGTCTCCAAACTCAACCTCCGCATCCAGCCCAAGAGACGGCCTCAGGGCATGAAAGCACCCAAACGCCTGAATGTCAACAAGCTGGAGCTAGGCAACATCAAGCAGAACTTTGCTGACACCCTGGAGGAACGCCTGGAGTCCACTGTGCTTGACAACCAGAATGTGGAGGCAGCATGGGGCGCACTGCATGAGACGGTGTACAACACTGCCATGGAGTGCCTGGGGCCTTCTGCCAGGAAGCACAAAGACTGGTTTGATGAGAACTGCACAGAGATCAAGCAGCTGCTGGAAGACAAACGCCAAGCAACAGACCCACATTGAAGATCCCAAGTCACAGTCAAAGAAAGATATACTGAAAGTGCACACGCACCACCCAAAGTGCACAATACGATTCCTTTTTAATCAAAAAACTGATGAGACCCGGGGCTTTGCAGACAAAAACACATGAAAATTCTAAACGGTCAAAAGAAGCTTCGGTCCCACCCCCTCCGGGATCTGCCCCACTCCTCATGCTGATGGTTCTACCCAAATCACTGACAAGGACGGACCTTGAAAGGGGCTGAACACTTTGACAGCGACTGAACCACCCTCCACCATCAATGATAACCATCTACCGCTCCCCGGGTGCCAGTCATGATCTTGGATGCCTTTCCAATTTTGGGAGAAGCCCAAAAGCATCCGTCTGTACCAAATCCAAAAGCCCCTGGCTCAGACCTGGGCCCTCAAAGAAGGTGTATGGCGCGACTGAAAAATTTCATCACTTTTCCACTCATCGCAGCATGCATGAGCATTCCACGGGACTCAAAGCCCTTTCCCATAAAAACACCAAAAGCAAAAAAGGAAACGCGGGCCTCTGACAACCACAGGGAAAATCCCTTGGGCCGTTGAAAGGCAAGACTCTGGCCAAGTGCTACTCAACGCTTCATAGGCACCTTAGAAAGGGTCTCCTCCCAAAGCCATGTGGTTTCTGGAAAAACCCGGGGGACTATCGACATGGTTTTTTGCTCCCCAAAGGGCTCCAGAGAATATCAGAACAGAACGCCGACCTTTACTCCCCCCTAGTCAATTTGACCAAACCTTGGAACTGTTAGCAGAGAGGGCCCTTTTTAGAGAATCGGGCGAAAGGGAAAGTCCCAAAAATTCATCACCATCAACGCAACTACACGGGATCGGGCCTGACCAAGACAATGGAAATTTCAAAACCATTTCCTGTCTCCAAAGTCAAGAAAGGGGGTTTTTTCTTGCCCCCCCCCTTTTCAGTCCCATGTTTTCAGCCATGCGACAGAGCCTCAAGACGCTGACTAGCTTTGCATCATACCCACAGAGGGCTCACATTTTCAACCTCAGGGGGCTTCAAAAAAAAAACCCAAGGGGGACAGACACCGTCAACGACTACCTTTTTGCTGATACGGGGCCCTCTCAACGCTGCCTCCAACTGACATGCAACACAGCGTCACAATTTTCTGCTGCCTTGGACAATTTTGGGCCTCACAATCAGCACAAAAAACTGGGGTGTGCCCACCAGTTCCAAAACCCTTACGTTGAACCAAACATCTTCATCAAACGGCAAAAACGAATGCGTGAAAATTCAAAACCGGGGCTACACTCCCACCGTTGTCATCACGACGGGGTGAACCAATTCGCCAAAGCCAGCGCTCCCTTTCAGCAACCCAAAAAACTTTTGGGAAAGGGGAGAGGCCCCACCCGAGAGGAACTCAAAGAAAAAAAGGGCCATAGTTCTCACCACACTGTCTATGAGTGAATCAGGGACTCAAAAACCCCATGCAAAAAGCTGAACCACTTCCACACCACCACCTCCGAAAACTTCTGGGCAAAAAGGGGCAAGAAAGATCCCTGACACAGGGTACCACTCGTGCAAATTGCCCCTTTAAACACCACTTGATCAGGCCCAGCTGCGCGGGGCACCAGATTCGCATGCCAGCCCACCGCTCCCCAAAAAACTGCTGTACGGCGAACCCAAACAGGCAAGCGCCCCCATGGGGGCCCAAAAGAAGCTTTTTAAAGACACTCAAAGCTTCTCTGAAGCCTTAAAACTCACCACACACAGGGACTAAATGAAAGGACAACCAAAGGGCTTCACTGTCCAAAAAAGGCACCAAACCTGTGGGGGCCAACAAACGCTGCAGCAACCCCAAACGCAGACAGGCCAGAAAACATGCCACAAGCCCCCCACAGCCGCCACCAACCCTGTCCACATGTGTCAGAACCTTCCGGGCCGGATTGGGCCTACCAGTCACTGCGCACCCACAAGCCCAAACCCCCCACCCCAGGAGACAATGGTGCTCTTCGACCCCCCGACGGAAAAAAAGAAACAAACAAATTTTTCATTTGGGGGCCCCTGAAGAGGTTTTATTTGTTTTTTTTAAAAATTTTTTTTTTTTTTTATTTTTTTTTTCTTTTTTTTGAAAAAATTTTTTGAAAATTTTTTTGTGCTCTAAAACATGTTTTTCGTAAGGGGTTTTTTTTTTCCCCAGTTGTTTTTTTCGGTTTTTTTTAAATTTTATCTTTTATTTTGAATTCTGCTCTCTGCCGTCTGGAGGTTTTTATTTTTTTTCGTAAATGTTTTATTTTTTATTTTAATTCCGTCCTTCATGTCTTTCATGAGAGGTTTTTCAGTTTTTTTCGAAAAAAATTACGTTATGTTTAATTTCCGGTCACGTTTGAGTGGGGGTTTTTCATTTTTGTTTCTGTAAATTTTCGTTAGTTTTCCGTGTCAACTGTTTCATAAGGTTTTATCAGTTGTTTTTTCTGTAAAGTTATCTTGATTTTAAAATTTGCTCCACTTCATGAGAGGTTTTTAGTGTTTTCTTAAATGTTTTTTGATTTAACCCGGCCTTTTAAATGATTTAAAAAATAAAAAAGGGAAAAGAAATAATTTTTTCTCTAAAAAAATATTTATATGTGAAAAAACTTTTCCTGGGATGTAGACATTTTTAATGGAAAAGCCTGAGTTCTTTTTCATAATGACAGAAGAAACTTCCTACATCAGACAGTCATAATCATATCTATCAGAAGACATTTATACACCAGGGCTGAGTTGCATAAGCAATGTTAGCATACTTAGGAAAATTCTTAATGCTGAGCAAGCCCAGTGCTTCTAAGATTGCTTATAAATGCAACCAATTCCTGGTCCTCGACAAGCTAGGGGACCTGTTTGATTGCAGCTCAGTTTCCAGGTGTCAGAGCATTTAGACAGATCCATATACACTATACTGCATCTGCTGGGGTTTGGGGGTGAACCCAACATAACCAAATGTGCTAATCAGGCCTTGTATAATAAGGTTGGTGTAAAACATTACATAAAAATGAATTAAAATGATCACAAAATAAACAAATTGCAGCTAAAGTAAGCATTGGGCATTCCATCCTCAAAGGATTTTAGTGAGCGCTGCAAACCATTTTGTAATGTTATCGATTGAGAAAAATGACAGCAAATAGAGCTTTTTTAAAAGGCTGATTTAATTTTTTTAAATCATTAATTATTTTAAAAACACATCCTTTGGACACAGAATTTTTCAAATTATTGTTTTACTTTCTGGACATATTCTTGCATATTGTTGAAACTGTTCAAGATATTGTTTTAATGTCTGAAGGTACCTCAATCTACTGATTACTGTTAAGTTATTGTTTCTATATCTGTGTAGATTCCTTGATGTACTGATCACTGTTCAAGTTTTTGTTGTTGTTGTTGTTTTAAATCTCTGTAGGTTCCTCAGTCTGCTGATCACTGTTCAGGTTATTGTTATTTTTTTCTCTGTGTAGATTCTTCAATCTGCTGATCACTGTTCAAGTTATTGGGTTGTTGGTTTTCCATTATGTCTATAGATTCCTCAGTGTACTGATCACTGTTCAAGTTATTATTGTTTAATCTCTGTGTAGATTCCACAATGTACTGATCACTATCCAAGTTATTGGGGTTTTTTTCTCTCTGTGTAGATTCCTCGATTGCTAGTGTCTTTGAACCTTTGGTACCGTCAAGGCCTTTACAAACACCCCACTCTGTGTACGTGTGCCATCGCCAGAATCATGTTCCTTTACTTGACATTCGCAAAGCCAGGTATGTGGACATCTGACAAAGACACTTAATGAAGGCAATCATTGTTTACAAAAAAAAACAACAACACACACACACGCACCAAAAATATCAAAAGTTGCATATGATATTTTCGGCCATGTTTATCATAGTGGAATCTATATTTTAAGTGTACATCCTGTAAAGTATTACTCTTGGCAATATTTGTTAAACAGTTATGTTTGCTTGCTTGAGATTCTGGTAATGATTGTGTCCATCACGGGAAATGAACTTAACTGGTATATTACATTTCTTTGTTGTTGTTTTTATAATGAGACACTAAAAGCAACCTGTTGAATTTGCGCCATGAATACACATCCAGCTGACTCAGAAAGCACAGCTCAGAGTCGCCAATAGAGCAACAAAGCATCAAGCATTATTTTCATATGTGTTGGATGTAAAATTATTTATCAGTTTGTAATAAGGGAGCTAGAGTCACACACTCACTCAAAGAGCAATGCACACGCATGCACGCACGCACAGATATATATATATATACAGAGAGAGAAAGAGATAGATGAATATGTGTTTGTGTGTAGTTTGACATGCCTACTTTTGAAGATGATCGAGAATTTTGTTCTTCATTTTTTTCAAATTGTAAGATATGAGTGATGAAAGTATCTCATTTTTTCATTGAATCTGAGTGCTAAGGTAAAAAGCTATCTTCCTTGCATGCAAATCTGTTGATGTTAACAGTAAATCTTACTTTGTTGTAATGATTAGGGTGCAAGATCATGATGATGTGATGGAAGTCTTTGGTCACCGGACGGACAGTCTGAAGGAGATATATGGAGAGTACTTCTTGGCGGAGCTGGTTGATGCTCAGGATGAGCACATGTATTGCCTTGTTGCTGAGGTCTGTTGTTATCATAGCCTTGTTGCTGATGTCTGTTGTTGTCATTGCCTTGTTGCTGAGGTCTGTTGTTATGCGCAGTGCCTTGTTGCTGAGGTCTGTTGTTATGTACAATCCTTTGTTGTTGAGGTCTGTTGTTATATGCATTGCCTTGTTGCTGAGGTCTGTTGTTACGTTCAGTGCCTTGTTGCTGAGGTCTGTTGTTATGTGCAATGCCTTGCTGAGGTATGTTGTTATGTACATTGCATTGTTGCTGAGGTCTGTTGTTACGTACAATCCTTTGTTGCTGAGGTCTGTTGTTATATGCATTGCCTTGTTGCTGAGGTCTGTTGTTACGTTTAGTGCCTTGTTGCTGAGGTCTGTTGTTATCATTGCCTTGTTGCTGAGGTCTGTTGTTATGTATGTCCTTGTTACTGAGGTCTGTTTTATGTACAATGCCTTGTTGCTGAGGTCTGTTGTTATGTATTGCCTTGTTACTGAGGTCTGTTGTTATGTACAATGCCTTGTTTCTGGGGTCTGTTGTTATGTTCAATGCCTTGTTGCTAAGGTCTGTTGTTACGTACATTGCCTTGTTGCTGAGGTCTGTTGTTATGTACATTGCCTTGTAGCTAAGGTCTGTTGTTATGTGCAATGCCTTGCTGAGGTATGTTGTTATGTACATTGCATTGTTGCTGAGGTCTGTTGTTATGTACAGTCCTTTGTTGCTGAGGTCTGTTGTTATATGCATTGCCTTGTTGCTGAGGTCTGTTGTTACGTTTAGTGCCTTGTTGCTGAGGTCTGTTGTTATCATTGCCTTGTTGAGGTCTGTTGTTATGTGCAATGCCTTGTTGCTGAGGTCTGTTGTTATGTGCAATGCCTTGTTGCTGAGGTCTGTTGTTATGTGCAGTGCCTTGTTGCTGAGGTCTGTTGTTATGTGCAGTGCCTTGTTGCTGAGGTCTGTTGTTATGTGCAATGCCTTGTTGCTGAGGTCTGTTGTTATGTACATTGCCTTGTTGCTGATGTCTGTTGTTATGTGCAATGCCTTGTTGCTGAGGTCTGTTATGCACTGACAGCACATGCATTGCCTTGTGTTGAGGTCTGTAATGTACTTACATCACATGCATTGCCTTGTTGCTGAGGTCTGTTATGTACTGACATCACCTGTGTTGTTCATGGGAAATTTATATTGTGTCTCTTTTATATCAACACAGCACTGCAACAAGATGTTGTGAACTTATGTTAGATATTTATTATTGAACATGCATACTTTACTAGTATGTGTAGTGTATAATATGCTATCAATATACAGCTTTGCAGCTGAAAAGATCTTTGTCCAATTTTTATTTAATGTTGTTGCTGTTGTTTGTTGTTGTTGTTGTTTTTTTAATTGGGTTGAAAATGATTTTAGTTCTATTCAAATGGAAAGGTGGAAGTGGGGAGCATCTCCTTGAAGGGAAAGTCTTTGTGGTTGACCCTATTTTGTGACACAAGTACTACTTGAAAATTCTTAACAGGAGATTTTAGATTTTAAAAAAATGTTCCAAGGTCATTGAAAAAAAAAAAAGGAACTGCACAGTTTTTGTTAGTTGTCCCAAGTTGTTTTTGTCTTCTTTTTTGTGTATTTATGTTTGTTAAAGCAAGAGATCACAGACTGTTTTTGCTTGAATCCCAATGTATATGTGTTTTTCATAGCTGCACACATATACAGTGTACTATGGTAACTGACCGTGATAGGCCAAAATGCAAGGGTCATGGGTTACAGAGACACTCAGACAGATAGGAGCAGAAGCAACATGGAGAAATTCAGTGTCTCTGGCAAGGGCGTGTGTCTGAGTGCATGCATTCCTTCCTTGACTGAGCCAGGCAGTTTGCAGACTGGATATGACAAGAAGTGTGTTTCAGATTTTTGTCTTATTTACACACATGCATGCCTGCACACATGATAGAAAACAAGTCATACAGGTTAGGATCCAATCAAGTTAGCAAACTATTGTGATTATTGTTTCATGTTTCATTGTCTTTTAAATTCTGTAAATGCTGCTTCAAGTAGATTGGCATTATCAGGCTATAAGGATCTCTTTAAAAGGCCAGCATGGCTCAATGCTCTGCTTATATCAGAGACTGACTTAAGCTTCCAGTTGGGCCAGACAGTAAAGTGAGATGTGTGATCAATGGTTTCTCCACTGCAGTGGGAATTCAGCTCCTCTTGACTGAGAGAGTGGGGATGTAACTTGGGCAAGACACTTTCCACTATAATCAAATACTAGCCCAGATATTCTGGACAGTTGCCTCCTCTGCTGTTCTGATGGTCATGGTCAGACATGACTGACTACACATTCATGCATGGGCCAGGGATTAAGAGTCTGGTGAAATGCACAGATGTGGTGGTTAAAACTGATGGGAAACAAGTGATCATCTGAGTTTCTACTCACCATCATCTGATGAATCCTCAGGGAAGTTAACAGACTCCAAAAGAGTAAAAACTCTGATCATGTAGGTATATGGAATGCCCAGGCATTACATCATATTCCAACTGTATCTTACGGATTCTTTTTTTTCCTGTCACCTGAAAGAGTGTATGTATATGGGGATCTAATTTTACACTATCGGCGATTGCCCCTTTCCTTTTGTGAATGACAGAATACTGATTTTATTTTATTTTTTTTTATTATGAAGATGAGTTGCATTATATTCTTGTTTGTTGAAAAAAGAAAAAGAAAAAAAAAGAAATGATATTGTCATATTCGTTTGTTTTTCAGGTTGATGGGCTAGCCAAGGGATTCATGAGCATCAGTGACGATGTGAACTTCAATTTGTTAAATGACTGCTTTGAGCTGGCACCTTTCCATGGCCTTCGCAAGCCTCACCCAGATGATGTCATCTATCCTCCAGGTCAGACACTGTCTGTTTCAAGGAGTATTGGAAGATTTTGTTTTGTTTTTTTTGTATCTTTTCACTCTTACTTACAAAAAATCCACTTGGCAATCATTCCATTGAGAACTCATGGCAATAAATCATTTGAATAAGAAATTGGGCAACTAATCTTTCAAATAAGAACTCATGACAGCAAATCATTCAGATTAGAACTAATCACAACAAATCATTCAAATAAGAACTAACAGCAACAAATCATTCAAATAAAAACAAACAGCAACAAATCATTCAAATAAGAACCCATATAAACAAAACGGTTTTGATTGAAATATGTACGTATACAAGCAGGAAAGAAAAGGGGTGACAGATGTGCCAACATGGTCTCCCATGAGAGAGCAGTGCAAATTTCACAATGAGGAATCTGTTTTATACCATATGATGTGATTCAATGAAATGAAATGCTATACAATACAACACAGTTTAACATTATTTTCAACAGACAAAGAAATGAAGCTGCCAAAGGTCCTTCAAAGACTAAACAGTGCTCAGTTGGTTGATTCTCCCGTCTCTTTGCTGGTCAGACCAGATTGTTATTCAGGAGATGTGACCATATCCATAACTGAGGTATCTGCAGTATCCTTCTTTGGAAGTTGGGTGACTGGGAAGAAAGAATGACATGACAATGGATTTGGGTGTTGGCTCATGACTGTGTGTACTGTTTTGTACTTGAAAAAACATGTCATAACTGTGTCAGTGAATGATTAATCTGGAGTACATCTGTTTCTTTGTCTTTGTTGGTGCACCTTTTTATGTATTCATTATTTGCTGGAATGTAGCATGATGACATCATGAACAGCATATGTAAATTCAGAAATGGGTCCGTCAACTTTTGCACCTTATGTATGTTATCATTCATTATCAGTTGTTGAGTTCCTGATGTGAAGAGATTGCTGGTAATTTATATTTTATTTCTATATCCAGTTTCATGCCACATGTTACTGTTTATTCCAGGGATTGGATTTGTCTGAAACAACTCGCTTTAAGCCAGTTTACTTTGGAGGACTCAATGCATTCAGCATCCAGCTGTTTGCTGTTGATGAAAAATATGAGACAAGGTAATCTGTTTTCCCAGTTCCACTCTTCTTAGCAGAGTGTTCTCTTTTTGTGTGTAAGGATCATCACATGTTTGTGGATAAATGTGGAAATGATTGGACTGATAAACTTCCTTTGTGTACATGTATCTGTCACCCAAACATGCACACATTTTCACACAAGTGCCTACACACACACACACACACACACACACACACACACATTTACACACACAGACACACACACACACACATACTCACACACATTAATATTACATTTGTGATTGACCAAGTCCTGTGTCTCATGTTGCTATATCTTTATCATTACCACTAGCTTGTTGTTCAGGATGAAATGATGAGTATAAGGTGTGAGCACACCAGCTGACAACCAGACATGTGCTGCAACCAGCACTGGACGTGTGTTACCAGCTCTGGACAAAGTTCTGTGCACCAGCAGCTATCATTGCATTTCTTGGTTTGTGTGCTGGCCTAAACTTCTTGTCACCACTATATAATGAACTGTTAAGGAATTGACTTTGAAGACTTACATGTTGTTGTGTGTAGTTACAGGACAGAGGGGACATGCCCTTCATTGTTATCAGTGAGGTGGTTATATTCAAATGTACATGTAATTTGAAATTCTCTCTTTGAAATCAGTTTGACCAAACTGTCATTCAGAACCATTTGAAATAACGCTTTTTCTCATGAGTCCTGTGACTAATCTCTGAGTCGTGCGACATCTCAGATAATATTGAGCCAGACCCCATAGTATCAGACTATGTTCACTGTTATTTATGAGCAATTTGATATCCCAACTGCTGGAGGGCCAACAAACTTTTTTCTAAATGGTGAAAACAGTGGTGTGGTAACTGATGCAAGCATAGACATTCATCAGTTCGCTGTACACCCCACATACGCAGCAAACACAAGTGTGGCAGCACAGCCAGCCTTCCTCTGACAGACATCCATTCTCGAGGCCACTGTAAAGTTAAAGAACTTCTGCAAAGTTTATTTTTCATTTTCTAATTTTTTAAAGGAGAAATCAGAGTGTGTGTGTGTGTGTGTTCAAGTTCTGCAAATACACAGGGCTGTCTCGGCATCCATGGAAGACTTTCTTTTCTTTTTTCTCTATCTTTTTCTTTTTTTTTCTTCTTCCATTATCATTTTCGCCCTTCCTTTCTGTTATCTTTTGCCTGTATTTTGTGTTTGTCTATATTTTCTTTTTATTTTCCTTTTTCATTTCCTTGTAATCTATCTTCTCGTTGGCATTATTCAGCATTTTCAAGGTAATGCAACACACAAGAAAAAACACACAATGGCCCCGCACACGATTACAGCATCTGAAACAGAAAACTGGGTTCTCTCTCTCTCTCTTTCTCTGTCTCTCTCTCTCCCCCTCTGTCTCTCTTTCTCTCTCTCTCTGGCGTGTGCGCATGTGCAGTTCTCAGTTAAAATTTCTGAGAAACGTTTCTGGAGAGCTTTGTCAAGAAATAACTGCTTTTTCATCGTAAAAAAATAATATACTACTGGCTGGGGAGGAATAGATAAAAAGTTTCACAGATATGAACATATAACTATAAATAGTTTGGATATTTGTGAAGTATGGATCTGATGCGGCTAAGATTGGTAGCTGGCACAAGCCAGCCCAACATTTTTTATCAGTGAGGAGAGCAAACAATATACCTTTGAATCAACATATGCAGTATGCATCATCAAACTGCCGCAATTCCATCATTAATACAAAGGAAATAAATCATAAAATTGAATAGGAAGTTCCTGAAAATTGGTTTTTATGTGGAATGCTGTTCAAGTTTTGGAACTGTGGTTACAGTTTATCAAAGTTGGAAAGTGGTGGGGGAGATAGGAAAAGCTTGAAACTTTCGATAGATCTAAATTATGATTGAAAAACAGTGAAATGTCAGTTGATGTGAGCTGCTGAATTGTTTTGTTTCCAGCCCATTTCTCCCCTCCCCCATCAAACATCCCTTTTCCCTCCCCCCTCTCCACACACTGTGTTTGTGTTTCATTTCTGTTATTTTTTAATCAGCAGGGATCACATGTGAACAATGAAGGTTTTGGCTTTTGTTGAAAGTTCTTTTTTCAAATATTCTACTCCCCTGACAAGTCTTTTTCACTTTTCTTCCAGATCTTGTGACTTCCTGCACACTGCATTTCAGCTGTTTCCTAACTATGACTTCTGCATCATCTCCATTCAACACCTGGTGCCAGAATTTCCTCTGATTCAGAACTTTGTGGTCAGTTACTTTTCTGTACTCGGCTTGTATCAGAGATTGACATAAGCTTTACAGCTGGGCCAACAGTAGAGTTAGAGCTTTATGCTCAACGGTTTCTTCACTGCATTGAAATTCATTTAAAGCTTAGCCTTTTGTTAAGAACTGTGACTCGCAAACTTGGAGGCAAGTATGCACTGGCTCTCAGACAAGTTAGTGCTGCAGCCCTTGGGGCTAGTTGGCCTTTGGTGTGGACCATCCCAACACCGATTTTCCTAAAGCCCTTTTGGCTGAGAGAGTGGGACAAGACAGTCTCCACTAAAATCAAATCGTATCCCGGATGGCCAGGACAGCAGTTGCCTACTCTGCTGTTTTGATGGTCATAGTTGGACACAACTGACTATCATATATAGAAAGGAAGGTAGCAAGAGACTGAGAGTGCAAGGCGTGGGGGGGTGGGGGGGTACTTATATCTGTGAAAAGTGTGTGAATACTGAAATAGACCATAACGAAAACAATGAATGATTGTGTGATGAGTATGTGATTGATTAACTTAGTTAGGTAAATGATTTCATGACAATTATTTCAGAAAAAAAAATCTGTATTTGAAGAAAGATCTATTGGTATGGTTTTGTTTCTGCATAAACATTACAATGTTGAATAATGTCGGTCTTTCTGTTTGTCTCTCACTGTGTTGCTGTCATGTTCTATATCTCTATTTCCCCCTCTGTACTGTCTTCTATCTGTCTGTCTCTGTTTCTCTCTCTTTCTCTGTGTGTGTGTGTGTGTGTCTTTCTCCCCTCTCCCTGTTTCTTATGGTGAACATGCACAGCTGTGAAGTTTCTCATGTTACATTGTTGCAGAGAGTAACACCTCGCTGTCCCAGCACACTGCCTCAAGAGCTGTACATTTTTCACCGGTCTGGCATTCTCAAGTCAGTATCGATTTTTGCTGCTTGGGTAGAGAGGTGGGAATGTATTTGCAGCAACATAATTAGTTATTTTGTGACTCGCAGCTCAGACATATGTCTGGAGGTGGAGAAAAAAAGCCTATTCCATTAATCTGTTGGCTGCCAGGGAAACATTACTCCTGCTGCATGACCTCTTGCAGGAAATTGTCAGTGAAACTGGGTATGGTATAACAGTGAAATTTCTACAGGCTACTTTTTTTTTTTTTTTTCTGATCAGAAGTATATAAGCCATAATTTTTTTTAAGGGAAATTGACTGAGCTTTCTCCCCCCCAAAAATGGAGTATGACTGCCTGCCTGGCGGGGTAAAAACAGTCATGCACGTAAAACCCCACTCATGTACATATGAGTGAAAGTGGGAGTTGCAGCCCTCAAACGATGAAGAAGGAGACTGAACTTTCTATTGAAAGCATGTTTCAAAACTATGGGAGGTACAGATTATGATTTGTTGCTGAGCGGATTGAGCACAAAACAATATTTCAGCTATATCACACACACACACATACACATGTACGCACATGCATGCATGCACACACGCACGCACGCACGCACACACACACACACACACACACACACACACACACACACTTACACACCCCAATGTCATCTGCCATGTTTGTGCATGCACACTTCGTGGGCTGATTCAGCTGGTAGTTGACTGATGCGTTTTACCACATATCACATCATTTTCCTGATTGGGACAGTCTTCATGCTTTTTGATGATTGCATCAGAGACTTCTGGGGTGGATGACAGTCACAATGTTCTTTCTTTTTCTGGATGATTTAAAAATGATTTGATAATAAACCATTCAACCTTGGAGAGTTTACAGCCTCAGCAGGCTTTCCTGCCCTTTTGATGCAGTTAAGATTAGAAAATACACTCTATATCGACCAGTTCTTCCATCAGATTGACTCATGCTGGCAAAGCCAGAATACTGTACAAACTTGTTCTGTTTTCTTGCGGTTTATACATAAGTAGGAACATGGAAACCTGTTTTGATGAAACAAATTTGATGCCTTAGTGATGCTCAGGCGCAGGGGTGAATAAGTTAAAAAAGAAGAAAGAAAAAAGAAATTTGTGAAAAGCAGTAAAACTGTTTATTTTTTTTAGTTCAGGGTGTTGAAAGTATGAAGTAGTGAATGTATAAAAAGACCTTTAAAGTTAGATTTTTCATTGTGTTTTATGAAATTTCAAATGATGAAATCATTTGTGTCTCTTGACTGATTCTTTTGAACCTGTCACAGGAGTTAAGTCCATAGATAGATAACTGTAGCAGTTCTTGAAGCCTTCTAGAAACTGCTCAAAATTATTGTCTCTATTACAGAATCCCTACTTCCGGTGGCAGCAAATGCTGCTGTATGCATGATAAATAAATTTGTAGAACATTCTGCAAAACATATTTCAAACTGGCGTTAAAAACCTCTTTAAAAAGTGTACATTTCTTTTTATGTCTTTTTTTTTCTGGGTACAAGTGTAAATGCATGCGCATGTGTGCATGCCTGTGTGTATGGGTGCTTGCTGTTTGATGTAGTGGCCTGTATTGTTCTTGAGGACTTCTTTTATACTCTGTTTTTGAGGGCTCTGTTTACACTCTGTAAAGAGAGTGTAAACAAAGCCCTTACAGTTACATTTTCCTTTTTTGACAGGGTTGTGTTGTTTTTGTTGGTGATGTTTTACACCATCTCTGGGTCTCTTCTTCTTCTTAGTTTGTGGACTGTGACTCCCACATTCACTCGTTTGCTAGAATGGGCTTTTACATGTATGAACGTTTTTACCCCTGCAATGCAGGCAGCCATACTGTTATCTGGATGGGGTGGGGTGTGCATGCCAGGTATGTTCTTGTCTCCATAATCCACCAAAGGCTGACAAAGATTACATGATCTTTAACATGCGTATCTGATCTGCATAGATGTACATATGAAGGGGATTCAGGCACTAGCAGGTCAGCACATCTATTGACCTGGGAGATAGGAAAACTCTCTGCCCTGTATCCACCAGGCGCCGTGACTGGGATTTGAATCCAGGGCCCTCAGATTGAAAGTCCAGCACTTTAGCCACTTGGCTGTTCAGGCCTGTCATCTCTGGATCTCAGCATATGGTTTTCCTGTCCATTCTGCAGTGTTGTCAATCCATTTCTTTTTTTTTTCTTCTATCTTTAAGTTTGAAGTTAAGGTTGAACATGTCAACATTTTCAGGAACTTTGCAGTGCGCACAGCATGCAGCAAGGATTACAGCAGTGTGGAGATGCTTGTGAAGGACATTCAGCTGAAGAACAACCTTCTGCAGGATCTGACCCAGTTCAACATAGCCCGCAGAGACCCTGTCAGTGCTGGTGCACTTTCACCTTCACTTTCTCAAGGAGGCCTCATGGCATTCGAACAAATCAATATACACTACACCACATCTGTTAGGCAGATGTCTGACAAGCAACATGATTCAGTGTGCTAGTCAGGTCTCCAGTGCATGTGTGTGTATGTATGTATGTATGAATGTATATCTCTCTCTCCCTCTCTCTCTCTCTCTCTCTCTCTCTCTCTATATATATATATATATATATGTTTGTGTGTGTGTGTCTGTGTGTGTGCCTATCTTGTACAGAATTTTGCCAGACAATACTTACGTTGCCATGTCTTCATTGCACCAAGTGTGTGGTGTACACAGGACCTCAGTTTATTGTTTCATCTGAATGACTAGACGCTCACTTTGATTTTCCAGTCAAACGTGGGAGAAAGGGTGAGACCTGGATTCAAACCCAGGCCCTCACGGATACTGTAATGGTAGATAAGCATCGTAACCATTCTGTCACCTTCCACTGAAGCACAGAGGGTGTGCAACATTTACCATCATTCTGCTTTTCTCTCGATATGTTTGAAATGTCTGTCTCTCATGTATATTTTTTAAAATATGCTTTTGCAAATTGATCAGTCATAAAATGGCATGACCAGTTTAAGTTTCCAATGATACTAGATAAAACCAGGCATATATGTTTATATATTAGTATTGCTGCTATTTGTTGTCATCACAAAGTTTTTTTGTTATCTTTTTTCAAGTTTTAATTAGATCTTAACGCATTTTCTTCAACTTCCCTTCCACCTGAGCAAACCAGTGAATCTTGTGCTGTTTGTACACACCTTTCAAAAGTCCTCCAACATTGCCAACACAGAAACTTTGAATAAAAACCCTCAGGTGAGAAGAAACAAAAAGACCTCAACTCAGAGGCGGACCTACATTGGGTTACGACAACAGACCATGCAAGAGATAATACTTACTTAGAATTACTACAACAGATCATGCAAAAGAGAATAAAACAAGTACGCAAGATGGCGCGCGCACACACACACAGGTGATAGAGAGAAACAAAAAGTGGTGCTGCGCTGTGATGACGCACATGCGCTCTCCCTGAGCACTGAGGAGAGCAGCCCAAATTTCACGCAGGGCAATCTGTTGTAATAAGCAGTAAAACAATACAAGTCTAGTGAGATCTTTGTTCCAGTGCCAGATAGCTTGTGTGACCCTGTGCACAGTGCTTTTGGATCAGCAGGGCTGGTGTTAAACCCAGGCGCTTGATGACTGGGAGAAGGGGTGCCCTTTTATCCATTTGAGATGCAGTGAAAGATACGAATTTTGACTTGCAGCTGTGGTAGTGGTGATACACACCAGCCTGTTTAACCATAAGATTTAAGTGAAATCTATTTGCAAGTGTTTTATCACAAAAAACAGGTATAAATTTTCCAAAAATTCTGTGCTCTTTGTTATTGGAGAAAGACCCATAAAAGTATACATTTTCTGAAAGGTAAATGATTAAAGAATACAAAACAAATGATATTTTCCCATTTTATATATTTTCAGTGACATGCTGTTGTTTTGAAATCAGTGTTTTGTTTTTTGTCACATTTTCAACTCGTTCATTACAAACATTAGTCAGGTAATTTGCACTAAAATATATTTTCTGTACTAATGGATATCTGCACACACAGAATCATACCAGAACAACCACAATAAAAAAATAAATATATATATATATATATAAAAGAGATAGATACACAATGCATTGTGACTTCTCCAAATGATAATGTGGATGTAAGGCCACGGCCCCTCAGTCTCCACTCCCCTCCTCTTCACACCTCTCACAGTCACTTTATCCAGTTCTCATCAGACCGCGTTGGCTGAGTGCCAAGAAAATCACTCACACGGTGTCCTACTAATAATTCGGTCAAATTTCTGTCATCTGCTACAAGTGTACAGCCGGCATCACTCACTGATAGTCGTATCTTGGCCACCCTCTTGATTGCTCCCTTTATTTTCTATCAGATCGTCCTATAAATGTTCATGACTGTCTTCTCCATCAAATTTATGCTTCAATTCTTTCTGAGCATCAGCTAAAGAAAGCAATCTTGGTTGATTTAGTTTGCCACGATCGCATGTCTTGAGCACGGCGTCAGTCCGACATTTTGTTGAACAAGCGAGGAGAGGATCCAGGCAAACACTGCGGCCAGTTACCCAACCAAAGCATTAAAATAAAGGACTGCCCCATGAAGTTGATGGTGTTTCTAGCTATGAATAGAATCTAGAAAGATTCCCCAAGCTAAAGCTACCAGCATTTTTGTCAACGAACTGAATGCAAAGCAGGGAAAAGTCAAAATATTTCGATGACGAGTTATCTCATCATTGTGGCAGTGAAGCATACATGCTTGCCATGACGAGTTATCTCGTCATATATGCAGCCTAGGGGTTAAGTCAATCGATCTGTCTCATTTGTATTTGTGAAGTAACTTAAGTGTCAGTACCATAGTTATCCGATGTGTAGAATAGATCTGGTTGTTCTTCATTTGCATGTGTCTGAGCATGTATGTGTGTGTGGTGTGCATGCGTGTGTGTCTGTATTTATCTATCTCTCTGTGATTATCTTGGCTGTAATTTGACTATAATGGAGATTGTCTTGCCCAAGTTATATCCCCACTCTCAAGATCAAGAGAGCTTAGGACAGAGTTGGAATGGTTTCCAAAGAACAACTAGCCCCCAAGGCTGCAGCCCTAAGAGTCAGTGTAATCTTGCATCCAATATGAGGGTCTTAGTACTTATAAAAATTTTTTTTAAAAGCTGTAAATGAATTCTCATTGCAGTGCAGGATAAACCATTGATCATACAGCTCTCACTTTGCTGTTGGCCCAGTTGTAAACTGATGTCAATTTTGATATAAGTCATGTTTTGAGTTTCAGTTTCTCAAGGAGGCGTCTCTGCATTCAGACAAATCCATATACACTACGCCACATCTGCTAGGCAAATGCGTGACCAGCAGCATAACCCAACGCTCATAGTCAGGCCTTGAGTGCATGCATATCGTATTTATGTACCTATCAGAGTGGATTTCTTCTACAGAATTTTGCCAGAGGACAGCACTCTTGTCGCCTTGGGTTCTTTTTCAGTGCACAAAATGCATACTGAACACGGGTTCTCGTTTTATCATCTCATCTGAATGATTGATGCTCGGTTTGAATTTCCAGTCAAACTTGGGAGAAAGGGTGAGAGCAGGATTCAAATCTAAACCCTTATGGAGCCTGTATTGTCAGATGAGCATCTTAACCAGTCTGCCTCCATCCTCCTGTTGAGTTATCTGTCTATATATTTGTATGTGTGATTTGTTTGGCAGGATGGTACACAGATCCAAGCCTTTGTGGCTGAGTGCCAGAGACAGGTTGTGGGTGTGGCTGTTATCAGAGAAGAGAAGGTAATTAAAATAACGTACTGTTGTTCATGCTCTTTGATAAACTGTGAAATGTGGTTTACTGTTATCAGAGAAGAGAAGGCAATTAAATAACTGTTTTTCATGCTCTTTGATAAAGTGTGAAATTCGGTTTGTTTAAGGTTTTGTATGAAAAGAAAAACATAGTGATTGCTTTTCTTAGTTGATTTGCAAACTGTGCATCTAAGATGTAAGAAAAGCGTGATTTGAAAAGATAAACATGATCCAAATGAAGGGACAACTAAGTTTTTGAAATATGTGTATGCAAAGATCACCTGTGTTCAGAGGTTTAACATTCAGTCTTTTCATTGGGAGGGAATAACAGAATTCACCTGCAACTGTATCTCTGCAAGAAAAAACGTATTAATGAACTCATCATGAACAGTTCAGCATACTTCACTGAGAGAGAATAGTTTTTGAAAAATCCTACTTATTACCTCCTTATTTACTGTCACCTGTTTTTTGTTTGTTTTTTGTTGTGATCTGAATTGTTGGAAGTGACTTCTGATTTGAAGAGTGTGTATGTGATGTTTTGTGATACATGTTTGTTACCAAAGTATTTCAAGGTTTACCTTGGTGTGGTTGTGTATGGGGGGTTCAGGATGAGCACTGTGGTGTCATCGCCAGTGAGATAGCATGGAACACGGGGTGATGGGGAAAAATAGTTTCTGTGTCAAAGATTAAGAAGAATGATGATTTTTTTTATGTCAGTATGTTAAAATATTTATGTGCTTAAACAATGTAGAAAAGCACACTTGGTTTACAAATGATATGGAGTATCTTCAGTCTACTGGTAAACGTTTGATATTTCAGTATGTTAAAATATTCATGTGCTTTGACAATATGCCTACAAAAGAATAGAGTATTTGATATCTACTAGAAAACATTTGGTATTTCAGCATCTTAAAGTATTCATTTGTTTATTCAGTCTACTTTCAAAGGATCTAGAATCTGTGATCTGCAAGTAAACTTTTGATATTTCAGCATCTTAAAATATTCATGTGCTTAATAAGTCTACTTTCAAAGGATCTAGAGTCTGTGATCTGCATGTAAACTTGATATTTCAGTGTGTTAAAATATTCATGTGCTTAACCAGTCTGCATACAAAGAGAGTCTGTGATCTGCTGGCAAACTTTGATATTTGGTATGTTACAATATTCCTTGCTGAATCAATCTACATACAAAGGATCAGAAATCTGTGATCTACTGGCAAACTTGATGTTTCAGTATGTTAAAATGTTCCTTGCTTAATCAGTCTGCATACACAGGATCTACAGTCTGTGATCTGCTGGCAAACTTGATATTTCAGTATGTTAAAATATTCCTTTGCTTAATCAATCTGCTTGCAAAGGATATAGAGTATCTGCGGTCTCATTACGACATTGAAGACTTTGTGTACTTCAACCTTCATCGTCATGAGGACCACGGCCGTCTTCACCACCTCACTCTGAGCCCAATCTTCTACCACTTCATGAAGCACTTCATCAAGGTGAGCTGCCTCTGGAAACCATGCACTGCTAGGTGAGTTTCTAAAAAAGGCATCACTGTGTTCAGACAAATCCATATAAGCTACACCACATATTATGCAGATGTCTGACCAGCAGCATAGCTCATTTTCGTCAGACCTTGACTGCATGTGTATGTGTGTGTGTGTACCTATCAGAGTGGATTTTTTTCTGAAGAGTTTTGCCGGAGGACAACACTTATGTTGCCATGGGTTATTTGTCTGTGTGCCAAGTTTGTGCATTCTACTCATAGGACCTCAGTTTATCGTATCATTCAGATGACCAGATGCTCAGTTTGATTTTCCATTTAAACTTCTGGAGAAAGGGTGAGACAGGGATTCAAACCCACACCCTCACATACACTGTATTGGCAGATAGGCATCTTAACTATTCTGCCACCTCTTCATGGACTGCAAGCTTGTTCTAATGAATTGGTACAACTCCAAGCAACGAGGATTTATTCAGAACACTTTTTTTATGCTAAATGATTCTTTAATGCATAGAATTATGATTTTCAGGAACATTGCAGCCACTTTAAGATTAGATCTGATTGGTGCAGCCTTGTTTGAGATTAGATCTGATTGGTGCAACCCCAACTGTTGGGGGGAAAAGATAGAGAACCATACACAGAATGCTTCATGATATTTTATTGTTAAAAAAAGAAAATTAATGACAAGGTCATTAAAACAAAAAGCAGTAAAATGGCATTGGAAGCCACACAGTTTTTGCTGCCAAGATATTTAACATAACTCACTGCAGTTCAAATGAAGAAAATGTCATTGAGTAATAGATTGACTGTTCTTTATTGTCTTCATCATCCTTTGAAAACATTGACTCACATCATATATTTATCGTCCTTATTGCAACATTAGTCTGGTATGAGTTCTTTAAAATCATATTCCTCCTTATTTCAGACAGAACATTTATGTACATTTTCATTTTTCTGCATAAATTAATCTGTGAGCAACTGTTTTCTTGCTCATAGTTCTTTTGTCAGAGCAAAGTTAAGTGTTAATAGACTTGGTGTAGTGATAAGCCAGCATAGTACGTTGACAAGACTTGCTTTCAGTTTGTTGAACAGTGTATTTATGTTTCAGGAAATTCTACGCCTCAGCAACAAAACCTGTTTGTATTACCCAGTCTACCCAGCATACAGTTCCATGGAGGTAAATACAGCTTTCTTTCCATTTTCTGATGCTCTGCTAAGGAAGCAAGAGAATCTGAGTGCACTGGTTCAAATCCCACACTCACCAGTATTTTCTACCACTCCACTAGACCTTTTGTGGTGGTTTGGATGGTAGTAATTCAGATGAAACGATAAACTGTGGTCCCTTGTGCAGCAGGCATTTAGAGCATGTAAAAGAATGCATGGCAACAAAAGGTTTGTGCCTGGTTAAATTCTTTGAAAAAATCCACTTTGACAGGAAAACAAATAAACTTGTAGGCAGAAAAAAATAACAAAAAATGGGTGGCACGCTCACTGTAGCAATGCGTTCTCTATGGGAGAGCAACCGATAAATCTAACAGAAGAGTAATACAATACAATTTTATTTTCAGCATAAAAAAGGTCATGTTGTTCGCTTCCACGTGAGTTGATTGTTCTACCTTCAACAGATCAGATCAGTGTGCTTGTTCAGGAGAATGAAAACCTGTATCCATCAGTGATGCTGGTCATGGTCAGGTCAAAGCAATTACAGACTGGATCAGTGCTGAAAGATCTGCACACAGACAGACACACAGACACAGTGGAACACATGCACACATGTGCATATTAATGCACAAACACACAAGCGCGTGCACACACACACACGCACACACGATGTACGCAAACAAATGCTCATTTCCTTTTTTTTTTTTCATGTGCATCTGTGCACATACACATTTGCTCCCATGTTTCCTTGTTTGCGACCTTTACCAGACATACTGTTACTGTTTAAACATCTCCCCTCCCCCAACAGTGTTGCAACTTGGGCACTGTGTTGGACCACAAGGACATCATAAACAGTTCTTTCCGTTCACACTTGCATTCATAGTGAAACAAACTTTTGGCTGTCCTGTTGAAATACTGAAGTGATAGCTTTGAAAAGTTTACTGAAGACTGACCCATAGAAATAACAAAAAAGTTGTCCCAGAATTATTGGGTCATTGTTTATGAGTTGCATTGTGAGACCCCCAAATCAGCAGAGAATCGGGTACAGTTGATCGAAGGAAGGTTACATTTTATTGCTTTGAATTTAGCTTAGACAATGGCTCAGCATATTGTACTGTATGCTTAACTAGTTTTATCTCCACAGACAGGTGTGAAAAAGAAGCATGGTATTCATGAAGCGGCTGCAGATGGGTGAATCAAGAGTTAAGTACCACTGACCTGTGTTGACTTGGAATGGCTTTACTTTTCTTTTTGAGGGAAGGTGGCAGAATGCTTGAGATGCTTATCTGCCAGTACAGTATCCAAGAGGGTCTGGGTTTGAATCCCAAGTTTGACTGGAAAATCAAACTCAGCATCTTGTCATTCAGATGAGATAATACACTGAGGTCCTGTGTGCAGTACACACTTTGCACACTGAAAAAGAACCCATGGCAGCATAAGTGTCCTCTGGCAAAATTCTGTAGAAGAATGCCATTAATGAGATCACTGTACTCTCTCCACAGGACCATTCATTACTTCACTCTTCTAAACGCACTTTTATAGGTTGTTTGTACTTTTTCCGCCATTGATTGCTTGATATGCTTGCTTTACATGTGTTTGTGAGCATGAAAATGCCAGAGATGATGTTTTTTGTTTGTTTTTTTGTTTTGCATAATTATGTACAATGAACGGAAAAAGCAGTCGCCCTGCCCGTGGGTTCCCCCGTGAGGATGCTGAGGGTCTTTCAGTATAAATAGCATCCCTGCCTTCTGGAAATTCTGTGCTAGAAATTTCCTCTTTTCTCTCACTCTCTTTGTTTCTGCCTATTTCTTCTGTCTCCTTTTTCTGCCTTCCCCCATTCCCCCTTTTTTCTTTTTTTCTTTTTTGGAGCAGACCTTGACAGTTTCTTTTTCCTCTTTTCCGCAGTCTATGATGTACTATCTTTGCTATTTTGCTCTGGTGATTGGGTAAGGAGATGTAAACACTGGGATGGCACTAGCTACCCATTCTGCAGCAACAGATATAGTGTAGCATATAATTTTATTGATTAGTTCAAATGCAGTGACACCTTGAGAAATTGAAATTAAATTCTGTATTGGTCACTCAGCACAGTGCCCCTGCAGGACTGACAGCCAGACAACAGAACATCTGCTGCAGTCCTGCCCCCTCCATGAGGTGCTCAGGAAGAGGAACTGGCTCAGCCCAGCCCCAGTGACCTGGAAGTTCTACGGCTGTGTGGAGGATTTGAAGCGCACAACTGCCTTCATTGCAGAGAATAGGGTGTCCATCTGACAAACGAGAAGAATAAAGTCAGAAGAAGATAATCTGAAACTTTTACTTTTGTTGGATTTTTCAGACTGTGGATCACTATTCCCTTGTGTGTGCACTGCGATAATATGAAACTGTACTTTTGTTGGATTTTTCAGACAGTGAGTCACTATTCCCTTGTGTGTGCACTGGGAAGCATGATGCCAGTCCATGCTCGTCGGCAAATCATGTATGACAGAAAAAAGTTGGGAATCAACGCCCCTTCTGACAGTGTGCTAGCTAAGAGACTGCCCTGTGCTCTTAGCCACATCAACTGCAAACTGACACTGGATAAGAAGGTGTGTGTATGTCTGTGTGTGTGTATGTTGGTGATGATTATTCATGATCAAGATCATTGTTAACATTCTAGAGTGAATTTGTTATGTTCTGCCACTCTGCAGTTGTGTCCAAGCTCTTGTACATGACAGTGTGTGTGTGTGTGTGTGTGTGTTTTCATGATAAACAATATTCATATCAGTTTTGAATCTGTTCTGTTGTGTTGTAACATAAGGCAGAAATTAGAACACCATAACCGAAATATATTGAAAAGCAAGTAATTATAAAAATTATTTCTCTCTTTTTATGAAGAAAAGCTGGAGCAGCATCTCAGTGATGATGATAGAAATAGAAATGTAAAATGAAATGGAAGAAGAGAGGAAAACAGGAATGTGTTTTCTTGCATACTAGAAGTCTGACAACAGCAAGGTTTCACTTTCAGTTTCTCAAGGAGGCGTCACTGCGTTCGGACAAATCCATATAATGGTAAACCACATCTACTAGGCATGCAGATGCCTGACCAGGAGTATAACCCACCACACTTAGTCAAGCATTGAGTGCATGCATATATATTTGTGTACCTATCAGAGTGGATTTGTTCTGCAGAATTTTGCCAGAACACAACACATCTGTTGCCATGGGTTCTTTTCAGTGCACCAAGACCGTGCTGCCACAGGAACTTGGTTTATTGTCTCCTCCAAAGCACTAGACACTCAGTTTGATTTTCCATTCAAACTGGGGAGAAAGGGTGAGAACGGGATTCGAACCCAGACCCTCATGGACTTCCTGTATTGGCAGATGAGCATCTTAACCATTCTGCCACCTTCCTCCGGATGAAAAGTATGCTTTTCTTGTGCTTTTATTTCCATTTATCGATGAGTCCAGGTTCTTGTCTCTTTCTTCACATACACAAGATAAGACTGTGCATTACTGTTTGTATCGTTCTTTCACTTAGAATCTTTTTTATATAAATCAATAAATATATATATAACTTTATCATTGGTATTTCAGGAAACAGTCAACGCTCGTATTGTGGTGGTAGGGGCATCTGATTTGTCTCTGTCTTTTCTGGAGACCTTTACTTTCTGGTGAGATTTCAATTCTTTGCTGAGCTAGAACACACACACACACACACACACACACACACACACACAGTTTCAGTTTCAGTAGCTCAAGGAGGCGTCACTGCGTTCGGACAAATCCATATACGCTACACCACATCTGCCAAGCAGATGCCTGACCAGCAGCAACACACACACACACACACACACAAACACGCATGTGCACACACATGCACATGTGCGCATGTACACACATGTACGCACACACACATGCATACACATGTGTGTGCACACACACATGCATACACACGTGTGCACACACACACACATATGTGCACTCACACACACTTGCATTACACATGCACATGTGCATACACACACACACACACACACACACACACACTGCAGTCTGATGGTGGTCTCTGGTTTATTTCAGTCAAGTCAGATCTCAGAGCACTTCATGTCTCTTCTTCGTAACACGGACACCATGGACACACACACTCACACACACACACACACACACACACACACACACACACTCGTACTCATTCACTCACACCCACACACACTCTGCATAGTGTAAACATAGCAGGAAGGGAGTGGCCGGTGTTCACAGCTGGCCAGGCAGGACCTCTTTTTTTCCTGGAAGTGTGGAGAAGCACTGCAGTGAGTGAACCCTCTTCTTCTTTGAGCTCTTTTGGAACTTGTGGGTTCTTCAAAATCTGTTGTTGGCTTTGCCTGTATCCACTGTCTTTGTGCTGGTGTTTCCTCTTGTCTTGTGGTTTTTCATGCTTACCAGGACAAAACCTTTCATGTAGAAAAGAATAGAGTAGGTCTTGATTACCAAGTGTACCGGGGTCACAAGGAATATTGGGGGGATAGTGACAATAATGATAATAGTAATGAAGTGCTCTTCCATAGCACTGTTCCCTCACAGAGACTCATGGTGCTTCACAAATTGCATGTAACAAGACAGAAGCAACAAATCAAGAAGATTCAAATAACAATCAATCACAGCGCTTCACAAATTACATGTTACAAAAGAGAAGCAACAATCATCAGAAGAAAAAAAGCCCAAACAAACAAACAGAAAAATCAACCACAAAGAAACAGTTACTATCCTCACATCACAAACAAAACAACACACACACACACACACACACACACACACACACCACCCAACACCACTGGAAAGAGTAGTACAGCCCTCATACAACAGCAAATAGACTAAACTGTCACTCAAACGCAAGACAAAAAAAGATATGTTTCAGTAACCATGCTGTCCACATTGCAGTCCCTACATGATCTTCAACAACTTGATGCTGGTTTCACCTCACGGCTTGCCAGGAGAAATGCCTCCCAATGCTCTGCGTGACAGTATGCTGCCCTTCAGGTGATGATGATGATACGTAGCAATGAGAGTCATGATAAAGAACATGATGATACCAGTACTGATAACAGCAACAGTTGCTCACACAGTAATGGAGATAAGGATAAGGTTGTAGAATTGTAAAAGAGAGGAGGCATTTAAAATGATTAATGGTTACAATGAAATTGTATTGTGTTATGTACTTAATCCACAGCTGATTTTCGGCGTGAAATGTGGGCTGATCTCCCTTGAAGAGAACGTGTCCACATAATAGTAATACATGATGATAACAGGAATCTTATAAATACAAATTTAGAAAATACATGTCAGATAAATACAAAAGTATAGATACAAACAAGGACAAAAGGGACCAGGAAACTGACCAGTGGGCAAGAGAATTCAGCATCCAAACAACAAATGACCGTATAGTTGCTGTGAACAAAGATACCATCAGCCTGTTTTCTCAGTGTCAAGGCAGCCAGCTCTCCAATGCTTTGTCTCTTGGTCGCTTGTCTACCCAGTCGTCATTGGCATGTGACAGTTTTAACCACTTTGGGGGCTACAGCATGTGTGTTAACCATCCCACTGCTGATATCCCTCAAAAGAAAATCACAAGATTTCCATTGAATGAAATATGTTGCTCACTGATGTGTGTACAAATTTTTTTGGGAAGTGCAGTGTTCCCCAGTGCATGCAAGAGAGAGAGAGAGAGAATGTATGTGTGTTTGTGTGCATGTGTGTTCATTGGGCTTGTGTCTGCATGTAAAGTGTTCATTTTTAACAGAAGTATGTATGTGATGTGTGTTGCTGTCCAGCCATAGCTATGGTCATGAGGAGTGTGCCCAGTTATCGCTGAGGACCTGGGTGACTGTTATTCATGGGCACATGACAGCCATTGATCGCCGCAAGAAAGTCATCATCATCAATGAATCTTTCCACGTAATAATGATAATGATAATAACAATAATGTGAATTTTCTTGGCGCTTTACAAAAATTGGTAAATAGATCTGTGCATGCACACACACGCAAACACATGCACACACGCACACACCCACACACCAGATACGCATTAAACATAAAAGAAAAAAATCTTACCGCTCATACAAATTATAGGGGTGTGTTCCAGATTAAACAGTATTTCTGGGTCATGAACAAATTATTTGGTTTAGTCTCAGGATCTGCATGATATTCCTGGCTCATTGCCAGATTAGCATTTTGGGAAAAATGCGGTTTTAACCAGTTGATTGCCTATAAGACATCCACTGACACCTGCATGTATTTTGATATTTCCTTCATTGGAGTTTGGTATAATGAACGTGAACAGAATGGTCAGTTTAATGTGTGTGGATTATAAACATACAATTTAAGTTAGCATTCATCAGATGGTGATGATGACAGTGACAAAACTGACAGTGACATTCAACACTTTCTTCAATCCATCTACCAATCACTTTCTGAGTGAGTGACCATGACTTACAGTGAAGGTGTGGTACATTCATGTAATTTGAGAAGAGGGGGAGGAGAGATAAAGGGCTGGTGTAAGACAGTAGGTCTAAGGCCAAACAGAGGGTGAGGTTAGGGGGTGTGTCCTGACCTGTCAGTTAATTGTCTTCTCAGTCATCATCTGCCAGGAATGCTAACAGACGATCATCTGTGATTTTCTTTAAACCCAGGGTTGACAAATGATAGACAGTGTTTTTGCTTTTTCATGCTTTTTGTTACCGATCAGTTGACTGATTTCTATATAGAGGAGACAAACCAGTTGCACAGCAGATATGTTGTTGTTCCCAGCTGTGTTTTGTTTGTTTTCATTCTGGGTGTCATTCTGGGGAGGTGGAAATAGACTTCAAAATTCCCTGGCAAGGGGAGAGCACTTTTTTTTGTGTGCAAAATTCTCTGGCACTGAACGGGTTTTAAGACAGCTTGACATTCTATTTCCTGTTTACAGTTTATAGAAAAGAAAAGCGAAATTTTATCACATTAATTCAGTTGTCAAAAAATATATAAAAAAAGTCTCCACAAAATATAGATAATCAGTTTCTGTGTGGAGTGTTGCACAAATGTATGGAGCTTTTGTTACAATTTGGTGAATGTGGAATTTTGTATTGAAGGCTGTGAAAGTTTGTTTTTTGCTGAAGTGGTGCACACTCATATTGCAGGTTCCTTACGACCACCTGATACTGGCCACAGGCCAGCAGTTCCAGGTGCCTATTCCCAGTTTAGGGAACATTGACAACAGCCATGACGTCCCTGAGGAGCCGACATTCTCAAAGCGCCCGCAAAACCTGTTCCTCATCAATGACGCTCATGATGCTGACGCAGCCATCCAGCATGCCAAGGGCATGACTGAGGAACACAGTAAGAGTGCTGAACTCGTGGCATCTTGTGATCGAGGAACACAGTAAGAGTGCTGAACTCGTGGCACCTTGCATTTCTCTGTCCTTGCATGACTGAATTCAGAACTCAGAAATGATTTATTGTTCGAGGGCTTCTGGCCCATTGCAGTGTCGAAAGTCTGTCATGCATAGTTTGTCATACAAATACGTTAGTGAATGCGCACTAATTCAAACACACGCACTGACACACACACGCTCACACATGTGCGTGCTGTCACTGCATTCACTAGAACCATGCATGTTAATGCACAATACATCGAAACCAAAAAGTAAACGCCTACCATAGTGAGCAAATTAGATACTGTAGTCCTGAACATTAAATGTTTTAAATTTAAGACATTAAAAATTTAGTCACTGTGTATGATCATGATAAATAGAGCAACCTCCTGGCAAGACAGAAGAAGACAGTAAGACTGATGAATCGTGCGTGGCAGCTTGTATTTTTCTGCCCTCCTATGATACTGCTGTACACAGATTGCCACTTGAATGTGTATTATTGTTTTTTCATCTCTCAGTAATGATTCTATAAGGATTGTCTTTATTGTGTGGTTGTGTTGGGGCTCATGTACGTTTGTATGTGTTCGACTGTGCTTTCATATCTGTGAGGCTGCGTGTTCGGTGCGTGTCTGTTATGCATGTGTGGGTGTGTGTGTGAGTGTGTGTCTTCATGTTTTACATGTTTTTTTGTTGTTTTTTTTACATTATAGTTATTATTTATTATTTATTTATTTATTTGTGTAAGCTTATCTATCATTTATTCACCTTTTTTTTTCTTTTTTCTTTTTTTTTTCCAAGGCCTGACTAAGCGCGTTGGGTTGCGCTGCTGGTCGGGCATCTGCTTGGCGGGTGTGGTGTGGCGTGTGTGGGTTTGTCCGGGCGCAGTGGCGCCTCCTTGAGCTACTGAAACTGAATTCTCCCGGCATAACCACTCAGCTTCACGACTTCAGTTTCCGTCGGGGAGGCAACACTGTGGTCGGGCGGGTCCATGTGCTCTGCGCTGCATCTGCTAGGCGGATGCCTGACGGAAGCATGGCCAGGCGCGCTTGTCAGGCCTTGAGTGCATGCTTATATATTTGTGTACCTATCCTCTGAGAATGATCTGAGAATTGTGTGGGTGTATGTATGAATGTGTGTCTTCATGTTTTACATTTGTTTGCTTGTTTGTCATCATTGTTGTCTTATTTGTTTATCTATTTATTTATTATTATTATTATTATTTTATTATTATCATTACTACTACCTTTTTATGTCATAGTTGTTATTTATTTATTTATGTAAGATTATCTATTATTTATTCACTTTTTTTTTCTCAAGGCCTGACTAAGCGCGTTGGGTTACGCTGCTGGTCAGGCATCTGCTTGGCAGATGTGGTGTAGCGTATATGGATTTGTCCGAACGCAGTGACGCCTCCTTGAGCTACTGAAACTGAAACTGTTGAGAAATCAAAAGAAAAGAATGTGAAAGTAAAGAATTATTTTCAGATATGCCAAATCCATCTCATCTAGAGAAAAAAAATCACTTGAAGGTGAATTAACTTGAATAAGCAGGAAATGGGGGGGAAAATTGCAAAATGGAAAAAGCCCTGGCACTGATGGGTTTACTTTGGAATTCCTGTGTGTGTGTGGGGGGGGGGGGGGGGGTTGTTGTTTGTTTGTTTGTTTTATATGTTTATAGTTAGAGCTCTTAAATCAGTTTTTCAGAGGAGAATTACCAAATAATGAGAATGAGGTAATAATAATTTGCATACCCAAAGGAGAAATACAAAAAGAATTGAAAAAGAGCGAGAGGCTTGTTGATTTGTATAGATTTCAAAAAAGCTTTCTAATCTCTAAACAGGCAGTTTATGTTAAGAGTTTTAAGATCAGTTGGCTTTGGTAATGATATGTATCAGTAGGTCACAGCTTTTTATAAAATCATGAAACCTAGTGTAGCAGTCAATGGACAGACCTAATCTTTGTTTAGAACCCTGAAATGATGCGGACAAGGTGACTCCTTATCTCCTGTTTTTTTTTATACTTTGAAGTTTTAGCAAACATGATAAGAAAAAGCAGATAATATTAAAGGAATACATACATTAAACATACGGAGCACAAGTCTATTATGGACCTTTGTACACAAATGAACATGCATTGATAATGTCAGGTTCATATTGCACCTACCCTGAGCTAAGCATTGTATGAGCAAAGTTCTATTGTTGCCTGGATTCAATGTAAACTGTGTGATTCTTCAACAAGTGACATGAAAAGCAGTTCAGTTCGTATCCATTCATGCTCCACCACCAATAAACAATTACATTCAGTTTCGGTTTTTCAAGGAGGCTTCACTATGTTCATACAAATCCATATGATGTTTGCTGCACCACATCTCCTGAGCAGATACCTGACCAGCAGCACAAACCAATACACTGGTCAGGCCTTGAGTGCATGCATATGTATTTGTGTACCAATCAGAGTTGACTTATATAGAATTTTGCAAGAGGACAACACTTATGCTGCCATGGGTTATTTTTCAGTGCACAAAGTGCTTGCTGCACTTGGAACCTTAGTTCATCATGTCATCAGAATGACTAGGTGCTCTGTTTGATTTTCCAGTCAATTTTTGGAGAAAGATAAGCATCTTAACTATTCTGCCACCTTTCTCCTGATGTCAACTAATGACAAAGTGATGACATTGCTGTGTGTTTCTGGCAGAGGTTGTCGTGTATGGACACAACATCCATGCTTGCTGCTGCATCCAGACATTGCTGACACTGGGGGTCCCTGGTTCTTGCATCTCTTGGGTCCAGTCTTCATCTGAGGTAAGCACCATTTATCACATTTGTGTGAAAAATGATGTATGAAAGTCAGTAGTGTCTGAATTTGACCATCAGAACAGCAGATGAGGCAACTGCTCTCCCGACTATATGGGCTAGAATTTGATTATAGTGGAGAGTCTCTTTCCCAAGTTATAAATCCACTCTCTCGGCCAAGAGGGCCTTAGGATCGTCAGCACTGGGATGGTTCCCAAAGGCCAGCTAGCATCCAAGGCTGCAGCACTAAGAAACTAATAACCCATCCCAGTATACTCCACAATGTGAGGGGACCCAGCAGAGGTCTTATCCTTTAGACACATCTTGAAGTATTAAAAATTTAATTTCAAATAGAATTTTGTGCCTCAGATTTTACAATGCCAGTGTTTCATTGCAAGTTGCACTGTTTAGAATGGACACAAAATACAATGTTATATTGAATTTTGTCCATGAGAATCACAAATATTCTAATGTGAAAATGGAAAAAAAGCCTTCTCTCTGGCAGAGATTCTTGCACTTTCAAATCAAGAAGAAAGAATGCACTCCATATTTGTATGAATCCAGTAATGATCTATCTGTGTGAACTTCCAGATTATTGGAATAGTGACATTCAGTATGACTCCTTGCTTTAACAGTTAGTAAGCTTTGATCTTTGTACTGAATTATGTCAGTAGAAACATAGTAAGCTTTTATCTTTGTCCTTAATTATGTCAGTAAAAACAGTGTCAAAAGTTGCTTGCATGTTCCCATGAGGATTTTCTTCACACAAAAGCAGAACAGAGAACTTTAAGGAGGAAGGTGCCATTACAGTGTCTTTGTAGGTCTGGGTTTGATTCCCAGTCATGCACCTTCTCCCAAGTTTGACTGTAAAATCAAACTGAGCATCTAGTCATTGGATGAGATGATAAACCAAGGTCCTGGGTGCAGCACACACTTGGCGCACTGAAAAAGAACCCATGGCAATATAACTACCACTTTGGGTTATGCTGTTGGTTAGGCATCTGCCAAGTAGATGTGGTGTAGCATGTATGGATTTGTCTGGATGCAGTGAGGCCCCCTTGAGAAACAAAGTGAAAGAGGACATTTCCCTGTTGCACAGGAGTGTTGCTTTGAGGACAAGGAGGTAGCTGAAACAGTCCACAGTGTCTTGCTGGAGGCTTATGTTAAAGTCTTCGATGGATCGTATAGTCTGGCCTGCTGGAATGATGAACAGGGGATTCCAGACATCATCACCAGTGTCACATTCACTTCAGACAGCACAAATTCTCTGCGACTGGATTGTCAGGTGTGTAGCATGTGTCAACCTGTCAGATACCTGCCCTTATATACTCGTGCTCAAACACTGTTCAGTGTGCATGCAGACTGGCATGCACAGGTGCACATCTTGCATGCATGGAAGCATGGATCCGTATGCACTTCCATGCATGCATATAGTTGCACCCACACTGTTATGCATGCACACAGGCATACACATGCACTTTATGTGTATGCTTTAATATACAGATTCATGTGCACATGCACACACATGAACATGTACTTTGCTTTCCACCATGCACTCATACACATGTAAATGTACAGACGTGCGCTGATTCGAATACAGACAGCCAGATATATGCTCATACTTATGCTCATATATATGGTTGTCTTTTCTCACAAAAATACTCAAATCCTCAACACCAACTGTATTTGATAACAGTTGCAGATTCAACACAGATTTGTGACTGGATACAGACTTCCTGTTCAACACATTGGTTACACAAATGCAATCCCTGCCTTCTCACTTCCCATAACACACACACGCGTGCATGCACACACGTGCACACACACACACACACACACACACACACACATATATCCAACAAGATAACCCCGTCTCTCATCTGTCTTATCTCGTTGTACGGTGGCATAAGGCCAGTGTACATTAAACTAAGAATTATAGGTTCACTCTCTCTTTCTGATTTACAAATGTTAACTGCACCCAAAATCAGCGCAAAAAAGGTATGACATGCCTATATTTTCTCAGATGAAAAGTCATTTGCATGTGCTTTGACATGATTTGTGCACAGTTTTGAAGGATTGGTTATTGTTACTGTTTTCTGTTTTTACAACTTGACATGATTTTTTGCATGGTTCCTTTTGCACATTTTAGAGTGGTCTGTATTTTTTTTTAGTTTGGCCCATTCCTCAGGAAGACAGATATGATAAGGGGCTTTTTTTATGTGTGCTTTACATTGAACCATAGAATAGAAATCTAGACAGTTCCTGAAGGATAAAGATTGTTTATTTACAAATACCGGTACATTAAGTACAAAGTTGTTTGTTGTTGTTGTTTTTAAAAGTTTATCATGTAGTGTGATAGAACTGTGTATATGATTATGATGAACAGTAGAGTTTGCACAACATAAATAAACATTTTGCAGGTGTGCAATCTGTGTTGTTTTGCTGATTGTGTATGTTTGTGTGCAGGAGTGTGTGTGTGTTTGTGTGCAGGAGTGTGTGTTTGTGTGCAGGAGTGTGTGTGTGTTTGTATGCAGGAGTGTGTGTTTATGTGCAGGAGTGTGTATGTGTGTTTGTGTGCAGGAGTGTGTTTGTGTAGGAGTGTGTGTGTGTGTGTGTGCAGGAGTGTGTGTGTAAGTGAGTGTGATGCATGTTTGAAATGATGCAGAATGAGTTTGGTTAGTGCAGAACATCATTTCCTTTTGAAAATAAAAACTTGCTCATGTACAGATGAAGTGACTCATCTCAACTATTTGTGTAGCATTTTTACAAACACAGTCATTTACACAACAGGCTGCCTACCAGGGTAGAGCTGACTGACAGCTGCCTTTGGGTGCTCATCATTCATTTCTTGTGTCATTCAGTCAGGTTTCATCACACACACATACAAACACACATTCAAACAGTCGGGTAACATTTTACATGCATGACCATTTTGCTTATTTTCCCCGGCATATATGCAGCCATACTCTGTTTTCAGGAAGGGGGTGTATATATATATATATCGTGTATAATCTAGTTTCCTTTACCCCACTGAACACTTTCATGAATTACGGGATCTTTATCATACATATTTGATCTTCTACATGAAGAGGATTCAGACATTAGCCGGTCTGCACATATGTTGATCTGGGAGGTGTGATAAATTTCCACCCTTAACCCACCAGGTGCAAAGGGGGTCGAACTCGGGAAACTCAGGCAAGAATCCAGCGCTTTAAACATTTAACCACAGGAATCATCTAGGGCAAAGCCCCCACTGGAGTTACCTCCATCCTGCCTCAGAATGACTAGACTCCATGGAGTTAACTCAATGGTGGGGTAATTCTTTGGCATCACACCAGGATTAACGTGAAGATGTTGCTTTTTTTTTCATGAAGAGAGAGTGGAGGCTGTTTCTTTTTTATATCTTTTTCTTTTCAGTTTATGTTCAAGTTTGAAAATTCTTCAGTGTTGTTTCAACACATTTTACAGCTCTCATGTCAATAAGGCTGTATATGGACTGATGGACATGCCCATGTGTTCCCTTTTAAAGTTTAAACGGATGCACATATGTGTATTATTCAAATATTTTTATTGTACATAAAACTGGAATTCTGCATTTCATCTGACAACTCTGGCTGTTCCCTGATAACTAAGTACATTTTCCTTAGTTTAATTTCTTTTCACTGTTAAGTGATATTAGAGACTAAGTATGCGTGTGTCTGTGTGTGTCCGCACACACGCATATAGATATTCTTACAAGGACAGGATACACTCATGCATGTGCACACACTTGTTAGCGATGCATGATGTATGTGCAAAGAAAAAAATGAACACAAGACTGTATGGTTGGCACATAAACTAAAGACTAGCCTGTGAATGACCAGAAAAAGATATATGTTCAAATTTGCATTGTTTCAGTAAAACACTACCCCTTCAGTTGCCTAACCACAGTTTGATATTTTTCCTGACAGGCTTTTTTCGCTTTCTCAAAGAAAGAAGTAGATATGACAGTATTCAAAGGTAAGAGAAAAGCATGGGCCGTTTCCAGTTATTGTATGTTGAGTTTGATATTAGACACAATCTACTTGTCTTGTTCTCTTTTTTTCCTCCCTTTCTTTTGTCGGGGATTGGCAGGGGTCACTCCCTTTGTCAGTGAACTATGCACCTGGTTCATGTGTTGGGTTTATGTGTTTTGTGAGATTTAGAGTGCTTGTTTATTTCACTTGTGGCGAATGTGTGTTTTCTACAGCATGCTAAAGGTGAATTTTATATATATATATTTTTTTTATTCAATGAAGGCTACACATTGTTCGCTGTCTTGATCAAAATCATTGTCGTTGATCAATTTCAGCATGATATAGTCTGCAGGCTCTCATACCCTGGTAACACTTTTCTTCGTTGTTGTTGATGAAGTTTTACTTTTCCTGCATTCTTTCTGTTCTTTCGGTATTTCACTATTCATCATAACTTACTTTGTCTGTCTGTCTGTCTCTCTTTGTCCGTAGGGCATAATTAAAGAAAAGCATGTCTTCGCTTATTCCACTTCCCTCATTAAAGATAATCAAATTAAATTCTAAAATGTGTGTAAACTTTCACTTGTTCCCCGCCACCTCTATCCCCTGTGTTTCTTACTAGCTAATTTTCCATTTCTGTTTTCAGCCACTAATTTAGTAATTATAAATGATTTGAGAGTTGTATCGCATAAAACCTATAAATTTATGTTTGTATGTCATCGAGCAGTAATCAGCAGGGAAGAAATGTATCAGGAAATTAGTCACTGTATCACTTGTGTATAACACTGCGTGCGTACGTGTGTTTGTGAGACAGGTATGTGTGTACAGACGAAGAAGACACCCTATTGCCTGCACAGATATTCACACACACACACACACACACACACGTGCATACACACACACACACGCAAACGCACGCACACACACACACACGCAGAGCGACAAAGAATAACTGATTAATTTTCTTAAATGAACAAAGTGGAATGAGCAAAACATGGTTTTTTTTCACATTCATCTCTTAGGGCAAAGAAAAATAACAATGAGAGAAAAAAAAAATCGACGTATTGAGAAAAGACGCAAAACATTTATTGAAATATTGACAAGACGCACTCGAGCACTTGTACACAAAACGCTACTTTTACACGTTGACCTACATAAGGATCGACTGGAAACTAGCCACCTCTAAAACAGTTCTGATGAAAATCGGTTCACAAGGTTCTGGGAAAACATTATTTACGGACAAGCAAAAAAACTAAGAAACAAACACAAGTACTGAAATCGAATGATACACTTACATCTCCCCAAGCCCGGTGTAATAGGCCGAACTCTATCCCTGGTTAGTTTTTACCCCGGATAAGAAGTAGCCCAGGCTACTTTCTACCCCGGGTCATAGACAGTGTCTATGCCCGGGTTAAAACCAGCCTAGGCCATTTCATATGCCTCCTGGCCGGAATATACGCCCTGTGTACACTTCGTTCACCCAACTAGTCTGTATCACATTCACATTTGCATTAATGATGATAATCATCATCATCATCATTGGAATTTATATAACTCCTTCCAACGCTCAGGCCGCTTTACAATTTATGTAGAAAAGTGATGTGATGATGCTCGTCCTTCGGATTCGAAGATGACCATGGCTTCAAGAGTCAGATGGAAGATCGGTGGCTGTGGGCCTACTGAGGCCAATCCAGGCCCTGAAGTCTCACCCACATGTGGGACACAAGTGAGTGGGGGCTGTTGTGGCAGTGGATGCTGCTCGGGCCTTGCGCACAGCACACTTTCGTTGCGCCTCTGAGATGCGCATGGCTTCAGCTGCACGGGCTCCTGTGCTGAACGTGCTGCGCCATGCTGGACGGTCCAGAGCAAGTGCCTCCCACGTGTTTATGTCGAGACAGTCTCTGTAGCGTTTTTTTCTGCCCTCCAACTGAGCACTTGCCCTGACACAGGTCTACGTATAGCGGCTGCTTAGACAGCCGGCTGTCTGGCATTCTGACCACATATCCAGCCCACTTGGCTTGGGCTTTCTGCAGGAGTGTATAGACGCTGCAGAGGCCAGCTCATTCCAGGATTTTCGTGTTAGGGACTTTCACTGCCACCTGATGTGGAGGAGTCTGCAGAGACAGCTCAGATGGAAGCGGATGAGCTGTTTGGCTTGTCTGCTGCAGACAGTCCCGGTCTCGCTGGCGTGAAGGAGGGTGGTAAGGACCACTGCACTATAGACCTTCAATTTGGTGCTAGAGCTGAGTCGTCTACGCTCCCAGACGTTCTCACGGAGTCTCCCACTTTGGCAATCTGTTTTTGACCTTAGCGCCTATGTTCACACACATACACAAACACCCACCCACCACCACCACCCCCACACAGGTACACACGTACGTCCTTCAGAGTGTGTATGTGTGTGTGTGTTGTCCCACTTTGGCAATCTGTTTTTGACCTTAGCGCCTATGTTCACACACATACACAAACACCCACCCACCACCACCACCCCCACACAGGTACACACGTACGTCCTTCAGAGTGTGTATGTGTGTGTGTGTTGTCCCACTTTGGCAATCTGTTTTTGACCTTAGCGCCTATGTTCACACACATACACAAACACCCACCCACCACCACCACCCCCACACAGGTACACACGTACGTCCTTCAGAGTGTGTATGTGTGTGTGTGTTGTCTCTTTTTGCGCTTAGATTTTTTAGTGGAGATACCTTTCTTCAAATATCCTCTTGTTCTTTCTTGTTTCTCTTCATACTTCATAGTTTCTTCTTTCTTCCATCTTCATTATAAATTATTGTTTAAAGTTTTATTCATCCTTCCACTCCAGTTGCTTATGAAGGACTGCTATTAAATGATACTTCTACGCCTAAAAGAAGACATTCAAATACTCAGCTCTATGACTTACTAAGAAAACGCAAATATGTTTCAAACAACAATTAGCATTTGAATAAACCACTTGTGCAAATCTGCTTCATATGGACAAAAAGCAAAATTGAATTACAAAAAAACAAAACAAAAAACAATAATTAAAACCGACTTCGTAGACAAATGTTATTTTTATGCACACGCTTATTTCGGGAGTCGTTATACTTTGTGCATTCCATTATGAAATAGAACTCATCCCCAATCACAGCCATATTACAAATTTTGCTTAACCGCAACTCTCGTGGTGTGCCACTTCGTCTCTCTCTTTCTATTTCCAACTCAAGATTACTAAGCATAATAATTTTATTCATCAAAAGCAATCAGTGTACATCAGAGCGACTGAACGTCTGTTGGAACGAACTTCATGTTCAGACATAATATAAATTAAAACAGGTGTTCCATACCGAAAATTTTAATTACAAATAAGACGACAGTTTTATCCAAGCAACAAGTACATTGATTACTTTCCAGTTTTGAATAAAAGCCCATTGGTAATAAATATTGTGTAAAATAAATTCCCCGCAGTTCACATACCCTTCATTCTAAGGTTGTCAATCTTGGCACCCTTCAAATATTAATGTATTTCAGAGAAAAAGAGGGGGGCGGTTAAAAAATGGCCTAGAGGATATAAACTGGCCTGGGTCAAACTATGCCCCTGGTATAATGTAGCCCAGGTTAGTTTATACAGGGGCACATTCTGATCTTGGTCAGTTTATACAGGGGTATATTCTGGTCTGGGCCAGTTTATACGGGGGTAAACTCCGGACAGGGTAAGATCTGGCCTGTTACACCGGGACCGTGAAACAAATAAATGGCCTTCATTGCAACGGAAAGCTGATAAGCGTCAGAAGCGTTTCCGATGGCGCTATGAACTGTTCATGGATTTGTTTATTTTTCATGTATGTGTATCATTCCTCCAACAAAACGAGTGACCGAGGCCTTTAATTGGAACTATGTCATGACGCTTCTATTTTGGTTCAAATGCAGAGGCAATATCTGCTATATTACGTTGCTGTATACTGGTCTCCACCTGCATGCACGTTAGCGTGTCTGTGTATGTAAGAGAGAGTGAGAGAGATCACAGAATGATACTGATTTTTTTCTTCTTTTGTGTGTGTGTGTGTGTGTGTTGGGGATATGCTCATTTTTAGTGTTGTCCATACAATACTGACCTTGTAATAAAGGGAAAAAAAACACAACATCAGGCTGTAAATACAATACTCTCACTACGCGTCTTATCAAATTCACTTACTTATTCTCAAGACATGATCAGAGCGTTCGGTTTATGCGAAAGTTAGGCAAGAATACTGTTTTTTTGTTGTTTTTGGGTGTGTGTTTTTTTACAGCAGCAGATGTGATGTAGTTTGTATGGATCAGTCCGCAAGCTTTGACTCCTTCCTGAAACTCATTCATTCATTTTATAATTATTATCTCGTAAAAATGTTCACACATCCTTTATCTGAAAGTTGAAAGGCTATCCAATTTCGAAGAAATATCACGACTCAAAAGTGGAACCGACTTGAAAATATCGATGGTTTCACACTATCTTCCTCAGCACTAGTACAGGAAAGGGGGGGTGGAGGGAGCGGGGGTGGGGAGGGTCAGGCTGTGAGTGAACTGAGTTCACAGCTGCATCAGTGCATAGACACTAATACCCCTACATGTTATACCCACTAGGTGTTAGTGTCTATGATCAATGTCACCCATGCAGCCACAGACCCAGGCCCGACCCTGGTATTGCCATAGTCATGGATTGGAGAGAGGCAGGCGATGGTTGGTATCATGGTTAAGGGCTTTATTCTGGCTTTCTCGTCTTGATTTGGACGGCTTCTTTTGCCTTCCTTTTCGGGGAATTGGTTTCCGTGCAAGGCACTGAAGTCCTGTCCAGGTCAATGTTGTGGTTTTGTGACACGTGCTCATGGAATGCAGAATCATTTCTGATTTGAGTTCGTTAAACTGTTTGCCCAGTAGTCTCTCTGTTTCTCTAATATATTTATTTCTTCCTCACAGTGAGTGCGCTGAATGGCAGATAACGCCATGTTACTTTGCCTTCTCGGTGACGTCCTTTACATGGATCAGTTTAGGTTGTTAAGAGTTGGCAGGTCTGTGTCTGAAGGATCGGGCCAACTTATCTCATGTGCCATGTATGTGCGGAATGGCTGTATAGATTTCATTTTGTCTTGGTGTCCTTTTCTACTGGAAGAAAACGGGGACCTCAAACATCCAATCTGGATATCCGTTGGACCAAAAAGCTCTCATCACATATGCCTTTTCACTTGTCCTGACCGCCTCTTTTGCTACAAGAATGTCTGCTCGAATGAAGAGGGTCGATCTGCACAACTGATGTTATGGTGTTCCAGGGGATGCTGTGAATGGAAACTCAAGTACTGGCCCGTGTAGGCTGGCTTCCTGAAAACTGTGTAGTCTTAACAGTCTGCCAGACTGACGGTGCGAAAGAGTGGCGGCAGTTTCCTCATCCTATTGAGTCACCAAGGTGAAGTTGATGTTCGGGTTCTCGAAGATTCCAACCTTTGCTCTTTCCTGGAGATCTACGTGTCCAAAAGGAAGGAGTGTCAGCAACACTATTGAGTGCCGTGTGCTCAGATCTCTCCAAGTACTGGATAGCAAAAGTAGACATCTGGAGAGTTCCGTGCTTACATGACTCATAGAGACGCTTCATGTGATCCGTACTCGTGAAAGTTGATTGGCTCTCCGAATTTGCGAGCAACGAAGGCGATCGAGAGAGGCAGAACGTGCAAACAGCAGGCTTCGTGTTTTCGATTTTTTGCATCATATTTTAGTTTTCTTACTGTGCATACAATGGCATTCCATTGTACAGTGTGTTGTTGTAGCAATGGAGGCTATCAACTGAAGAAATGGAGGACAGCAAACTGTGAAATCCACGACGCTTCGCACGGAGCTGCCGAGTGCTCGTGCGATGCACCTTTCATATAGTCATGTTTGTAAAACGGTTGAAAAAAATAAAACACTGAGTCGACAGATATTACGCACATGTGGAAAATGTAATTACTTTTTGTTGCCCGTTTAGGGGTGAATTCAGAAGTTATGTAACCACAATTTATTAAGTTTCACCCAGTGCTGCCTTGAGGAGGTGGTGGGAGGGAGGGGGGGGGTGGGGGGTGTAACCATGTGTTCTACCAGAAGACTGCGTTGCAGCCGCTGTTTCAAAAATCAGATCAATAGATAATGTTGAAACTGTGAACGAAACATTAGTTATTTCGATACTTTAACACAAACAGCTTAAGCAATTTTTTTTTAACAAGTATCCTGTTGATTGATTAGACAATGAAAGTGGGTGATCAAACGCAAATCAGAAATCATTCGTCATGTTCATCACTGACCACAGAACGCTCAAAAACTATCTGGCGATAAGTCCGTCAAATGAACACTCCACTGTCTTTTTCCTCACGTGTAAGAACGATTTCAACGCCTCTGGGGTCCACAAACGCTGGAACTGAGGAGACAAAGTGTCGAGTTCGCACATGTTTGCTACTTTAACTATGTCGATCGCCTTTGGCATTGCTCGCTTTCGGGATGAAAGTTCGATGCGCATGCGCAAGACCTAAGATGGCCGCGGAACTCTCCAAGGATCTGTTGGTGACTTGTAAGAATGTCGCAGTCAACAATACCACGTTCTCGGAAGATGTTGATGCAGCTGTGTGAGATAGTTCACTCACAGCCAAACCAAACCAAACTTTCCTGTACCATTCATGTCGAGGAAGATACATGAAACCATCTAAATATACAAGTAAGTTCAACTTTCGATTCTGAGTTGGGTTTTTTTTTTTTTTTTCTACATGTATCCAGAATCAGAGAACCAACACCAATGAAAGCTATACATTCTCAATGTCGTTTAAAAAGAAGCAGCGAATCAGATAAGAGGAGAAAGGCGACGACGACGGTACGAATATTTATTTATACATTTTTGTTTGTTTACTTATTTATCTATGTATTTATTCATCTTTGTTTGGTCATAGCCCATGCATCCGCACATGGCGATATCAGGACTGAACAACTGTAAATTTCGATAACGCAGAACCTGTTTAAAAAAAAAAAAAAGGGGGGGGGCGGGGGGGGACAATATTCGGCAATATTTATGCACGTTAATCCGGTATATGCCTCTGACGTTGACCGTTCTATCAATTTTCGACAGAAATAAAAACACAACAACGCCTAATCTGAACATAAATAGAACTATACATCTACAAAATTATAAGTAATATCAGGCGTACACATTTTTTTAAAGACTAGCCTGCACATAGCATGTTCCAGGCGCAAAACAATACAACATAGTGACTAAGAAAGAGCGCCTAATTGGCAAGTCCAGAAAAAAACACACCCAAATGATCAAAGATTTCCAGAAAAAGGCGAAGGGACCAGCAAAACAAAGCGACAGAATCTCCAGAAGGTGAAGATCGACTGGCATATATACCTGTATGATTATGGTGATAATGACGCTGACAGTGATTTTGATATCGACGACAACAGAACAACGTAATCATCACAGAATAACTATTACAACCACATGAAAATTATGCAATAAATTGCACACAGATTAGAACTTGGTAATGAATCGAATGTCAAAAAATAAAAGGAAAAAAAGACAGGGATACAGATTAATGTATGCAAAGACATCGACAGAAGCAGAGAGAGAAAGAGAAGTAAACAGATTTTGATACTTTTCGGAGACAGGTAGACAGAAGAGTGACAATATCAGATATATATATGGAGAGAGAGAGAGAGACAGCTTACATGTCTTTCCCCTTACATAAGCTGCTGCATGGACTGGGACACAATGAACCCGAATGGTATTGGTGACGGTGTGGGAATAATGCTACTGATATGGAACAAAAAAAAATGATAGGAGAAAACGTGGGCACGCATACGCGCGCGAGTGCAGAGAGAGAGAGAGAGGCGTGGGCCTACAGAAAAGAGGGTGGAATTAAAATGCATCTGTTTCCCAAAAGATCAGCTTAAATTTCAAGCAGAAAAAATGGTTGGCAGAAAAGAAATATAGCCAATGCAGTATGAACACCTTTCACACAACGTTCTTACAGACAGAGAGGAAAAACACTGAACACTAAATTGTTTATTGTATATCGGCCATAGGCTTTGGAACAAACAAGGAGAGCGTGGAGTTGGGTTAGGTGGTCGGGGAATGGGATGGACATAGCAGCAATAATTAAATCATAAACATATCAAATACCATCAATAAGATGCTTCCTTCTGATCATTGTATGAAAAAGAAATTTCGACGATTTTTTCTGACTTCAGTAGTGTTCCAAAATCAATTCTTATACAATACATTCATTCAGAAATGTTGAGAGAGAGAGAGAGAGAGGTGTGCATGTTTCTCTCCCACCTGCTCGAGTCAAAACCGACGAACATAGACAGTACACTGCTTTCCAGCTACCAACAACGCTTACCTGGTGTATGATGGCAAGTTAGTCATTGACGCTGCCTTTCATACCAACGATGTGTCCATTCGTGCGGCAGGACCGCTGACCAAGTTCCACAGGCATTACCACGTGGACCGCCTCACGCACGCTTACTTCAACTCCAGAGAAGTGGGAATGGAGGTTGGTTGTGTGTGTGTGTGTGTGTGTGTGTTGTTTTGGTTCTTGGTTTTGTTTGGTTTAGTCATGGTTTTGTATGGTTGGTTTGGAGTGATACTGTCTATGAATGGTGTCTCTTGAGCGCGTGTGTACATATCAGTCCGCATGTGTTCAAATACATAATCTGGAGGAGCGCATGTCAATCGAGTGTGCGCGCGAGTCTTCTTTCTAGATCCATTAATTACTGACACCAAAGACGAGCTTTGTTTCTTGGTGTCACGATATCCTGAAAACATTTGTTTCCTTTCACCGATAGTTGCCGTGGGTAATCAAAATACAGAACATGACACCTTTATGAGAGAAAAGGCTAAAAAAAAAATTTATTTTATTTTTATTTTTATTTTTTTTAATTAAATCCCCACCTCAGACGGTTATATGTGTCTGCCTTTCCTGTCACCTCCATGCAACTCACCTCCCGTAAAACTGTTCCCAGGTTCAAAACAAACATTGGAAGCATAACTGCAACTGCTAATAAAACCCAAAGGACAATCACGAAAACAAATAAATAATTATACAGTTTGAAGAATAAGAAGCCAACATTTTCTTTCACTACACAGTGACAATGCTGGAGAGAGAAAAAACAGATAGTTTCTCTGTATTGATAGAGTGCTATGATGTCAACAGGAATAAAGCAAGATAACTGATAATTACCCAAACATACACATTCATCTTCATACATGTATGGACATATACTCCTGCATACTGTCTTGCTCTTCCATGCAGACATCACAGTGATTACCATTTGTTATTCCCATTCCTTTTAAATCGTTCTAAGTTCCGAGGATTCTATGCACAGTTTGCCAGCGCAGCTGAAGCAGTTTTCATTTCTCGTCTTGTAGCCTATATTTTGTATCTTGTTAACACTGTTGTTTGTTTTTCATGAAATGTCTGTCCCCAGTTTTTTGTTTTTCATGAAATGTCTGTCCCCAGTTTTTCACTCCACTTTACGCAAGAGTATTTTTAATAACAACTTAAATGATTTTTGTACTGAAAAATTCAAAGCCTGTGACTTAGTTTAGCTTTCTGTTCTACCCAAGAACTCGAATGAAATGCTGAATGAACCTGTCTTCTTTAAGGAAAAAAGTCAAGTAGGCACTTCAGTAATCAAGCATAATTAACTGATAAAAAAGAACAAAGAACTAATTGGGATAAAAAGAGTAGGTGGAGATAGAACACACTCACTGATTTCAAGAAGGTAGCATGTCTCCTCGCCCCATCATTGTCTGCGACAGCAAGTTCAAGGACAAAGAACACTCCCTAGCTAGCCGGAAGACTCCGAGGGACAATTCCAACGTACTTGGTAACGAAGACTCCACAAGGGGCAGGACCTGTCAGCTGCTGCCCTGCCTGAAGAAAGCAAAGGCCGAAGGACCAAGCAGAAACGTGATTTCCTCCGCTTCGATAGCCTTGTCAGTTGGGGAAAGGCTTCCGTCTTTGACACAGCCACTCGGAAGAGACTGGTGCCAGAGCAAGGACAGGGCTGAGGGTCAGGCTGACCCCGCCACGAGGCAACCTGTAGGAACGATTCTACCTTCCTCCCCCCGCCCCGCAATGACAATGATGTAGATGACTGCTAAACAAACGACGGTGACTGAAACGGACCACATTAAGTCGTTAGGAAATAACACAGAAGACGCGAGAGGAGGAGACACAATTACTGAAGACGTGAGCACACCAGTTGAAGAAACAATGGTGAACGAGACTGCGCAAAGCATGAATTATACGACAGATTATCGATACAGAAAACGACACGACAGAAGACACATTCACCGACATAGACAACTACAATACTATAGTGACTCTGTAAAACAAATTAACATCGAATATTCAAGGACTCGCTGGAAAAGTGCAATCATTTGAAATATTTGCCTTTCTGAATACTGGACTTGTAAAGAAAACAAAATGGAACAAACCTTCCTGAATAAGAGTTTTCCTTTCATACTGAACGCTCAGACTGATAGCTGGGGCTGCAGTGCATGTCCCAAGTCCATTGCTTTAAAGTTATCAAAAGCAGCTGAGGAAATGGCTTTGGTTTTGGATCACGTGTATGTTTACACACAACGTAAATCTATGTAATAACTGGATGTTTCGGTTCTCTCTCTGTGTGTGTGTGTGTGTGTGTGCGCGCGCGCGCGCCCGTCCGTCCGTCCGTCCGTCTGTGGTAAACTTTCTTTAACGCATTCATTTTCTCTCGAAATACTTAGTCTGTTGATACCAAACCTTGTTTTAAGATGAGAAAAAAAAATCATTTCTTTTCACACGCTCCAATTATAGGCCAATTGACATAGCACTTCAGTGAAGGGCACCAAAATGATAAAGAAACCGAAATTTTTTTTCAAAGTCAAGCTATCGTTATATTTTTATTTGTTATTCACAAAACGTAGCATTACCATCTTGTATACTGAAACATGGATTAATAGCAGTCATTTCATCATTTGTAGTTAAAAAAAGGAAATAATTCTGGTTTGTATGGAAGTAACATTGAAGCATATGCTATGAGGAGCTGATTCGATCTGGATGCACTGTGGGGAATATTTAAAACATTGTTCAAAGATATATCAAGGCTCTGAATTTATTGTGTTTTACACTGTGTGTGAAGATTTTACACCATCTGCTTTCGCCCAAGTGTTCGCTTGTTGGTATGAGTAGTGTTGCAGTGTGTTTCATACATATTCAGCATTCAGACACAGCTTGTGCACTGATCGCAATAATGTAAAATTGATAGGGGGAAAGGTAACAACTAGATTTTATTCAGAGAATGATTTGCGCAAAGGACTCATCACTTACTTCATAATGTCCATGAACAATGGAAATCAACAGATTTACTTGCACACACACACACACACACACGCGCGCGCTTGCTTGCTTGCTTGCTTGCTTGCAATTTGTCTTGATTCAGCGTTAAAGTTAACTCTCACTATGCATGTACGTCTGATGTTACCACAAGAATCTCCGCCGCTTTGATCTCCAATACTGCTTTAGACTCCGATTCATTTGTCGGCTTACAAAAGGAAACTAACTCTCTTGAACAATAATGTGCTAGTTGGAGACAAACGGTTAAACTGAACAAATGTGTGGTGATTGATGACAAACGGATGATATGGATAATCCAAAGAAGTGGTCGATTTTTTTTTTCGTCGTATCAAATCGTTTCATACATTTGAGCTGATGTCCTGCACGCTTTTGTTGCTTTCTGGAAACTGAAACTTACTCAAGGATAAATGGGGATGAGGATGTAAATTTCAGTTTTGTTCGGATGATTGACTGTTTGATATGAGGATACCTGACATTGTCAGGGGAATTCTTGGATCGTATTTATTTAGAATGCCGACCAGAGTTGATTGCAGTCCTTTCCTTGAAAGGAATTCTATACTTCATGAACGCAACGTCTTATACACGCATACACACACGCGCGCGCGCACACACACAAACACACATACGCACGTACACAATTACAAATACATGCACACATAAAATCAACCACACATACGCTATCATGTGCACAGAATTCATATTACATCTTCAGGTACCTTTCTCTTCACCTCATAATAATACACACATACAAAAAATACACACGCTGATCTCATTCAGTCACACACACACACACACACACACACACACACACACAGATGTTCTCATTAATAAAGTCTCATTTTGTGTCTTTGTAAGAATATCATGCTTATGTGCATATTTCTGTCTGTGTCTGGATGTGTTCGCATGCTATAGAAAGGGCTACTTGAAATTTTTGATCATGTGACTCGCGCGGCGCAGCCTACGAGCCGAAAAAAACGTGCGGAATTTTCAACTTCGGTACGTACGCCTGAGGCGCAAAGAGATCGAACACAATATTGCGAACGTGCCAGTTTGTTGGACGTTTCAGGTCACGTACTTCTTCATACATGATACTTTTCACTGAAAATCATGCATCCCCTTGAATTAGAACTTAACACCTATTGTCAGTATAATGTAAATGTGTCGAAGTGTCAGTATCTGTCTCAGTCTATCTTTCACACACACACACACACACACACACACACACGTACACGCACACACACACACACACACACACGCCCGACCACACGCACGAGCGCGCGCGAACACACGCACTCACTTGTACAACCACAACCTTTTTGTTCTCTTGTTCATAGCCTGTCGTTCAAGTTCATTTCAAGTTCACTGAGAGTACCATCCTATGCATTAACCGAGACTGAGACGAGTCCAAATGTTCATCTGTGCTGCCGATTGCTGTCGTAGAGCTGGAGTCACCATTCATTCGTGGCAGGTTTCATGTGGCCGTGATGGAGATACCTGTTGATGACGTCCTTGGAAATACGGCTTGGAAGGTTGATGGCACTTCGGTGGACGTTCGGTCTATGCCGACCGCAAGATCGTGGGGCATGTAGAGACCAAAGTCCAAGCCAAGCAAAGTTTCCATCCTTTGCTTTCACTTCCCACAGACAGTTTAAATGTCGACATAAGCAGGGTGGAGCTCATAGAGCAACAGGACCAAGACCAGGCCCTGCAGGAAGCAAGGGAGTCTGCCGAAAGAAAAACAGTTCAGAAAGCAGGATCTGGGCAGGTAACCTACCGCCGCGAGCAGGGCGTGCTTGTCCGCTGTTTTAGGAACCACTGTGATCAAGCCACACAGGTCTGTGTTCCCAAGGTTCTTCGGACTTCTGTATTGCGGTTAGGTCATGATGTCCCAACGTCTGGTCATTTGGGCATGCATCGTACCCTGGACAGAATTCTTCCCCATTTCTACTGGCCGTGTATGTGTTCTGACATTAAGCGTTATGTCAGGTCTTGCGAGGGGTGCCTTAAGACAGTGGCGAAAGACAGACTCTCCAAAGTCCCGCCTGGGAAGAGGCGCAGAGACTTTGTAGAGGGCGGCAAGGTGTCGTTGCTCCGTCCCAGGAAAGAAGTAAGCACTGGGATGGCAGGGTCCTTTCACTGGCATACGCCGAGTCGGGTAAGCAAACTCCTGCATCCGGGTTGGGAACAAGGAGAAATTTGTTCTGTGCCAACCATATTAACCAGTCTGTCGAACATGCACACCACTAACATTACGTAGCCTGTATATCTAGTTTGTTCATGTATGTGTACAACTATGATAGCAAGAAACTACTGGAACTATGCATGTATTGATGAGACAAGTTACTGGTTTTGCTTTGTTTTGTCTCCGGCAAAATTCATGTGTTCGGTAAGATGAAATTGTGCAGAGTATTACGAAAACATTATTTTCTCAGTTAACGTTATGGTGTGTTCTTGGCTTCAGGCGAGCTATATTTAGGAATCGGGAAATAAAGGAAGATCTGTCACTGGGGGGCGTGTTCAAGAATATGTTTGTACTCGCCGCGACATGTGGTGAGGGTTCAAACGTGTGGTTTGAACTTAAAACGGGGGGTATTGTCACGGCTCGTGGCATTCATTTGTACGCGTGTTCGTGTGGTCGCCTCCCTTCCCCTCTCCTCTATTTCCCCTCTCCCTTTCTCCCTCCTTCTCTCTCCCCTTTTTGCTTCATCGTTCTCTTGTGTGCTCAGTTCAATGCTGAACTGATGCACGTGAAATTCTTGTGATGTTTGTCTGGCATGTCTTATTCCTCCTCGCTCTGAACTCCTGGGATGAGTTCGGAAGTAGCATCGTTTGGAAGGAAGGGTTTTGCTTTGCTTTTGGAGCCGAGCATTGGTTGGAGACGGGTCGCCGATCCAGCAAGCGAGCTGTTTGGTGCCCTCTTGACAGAAGTCGTGGGGTTCAATTCTTGTGTGATCCCCTTCTTCCTCGGTGTGGGTCTGTGTTCTGTGTATTTCTCCTGGGCCAATGGTGTGCCTGATTCCTGGTGACATTTTTCCTGTGATTTTTCCTGTGGGTTTCCCCTGTCTGCCATCCCGACGGATCTCTAAGATTCGTCTCTGCAGTGGTCCTCGTTCCACTTATGCCCTGTCCGTCCCAAATTCCCTCACTCCCACTCTTTTCCCCGACCTCCATATTTCCAACGTTCTCACCCATAGTCCCTCATCCCGTTCCACCCTCTCCGATTCTGCAGGCATGCGACTTAAGCGGGTTCATTGACACTGGCCTTCAACGGACGAGCTTGAGTTTGGTTAAAGTGAACTGACATTATCAAACAGAACTGGTGCCAGAGTTTCTAATTTTATTTTTGTGTTAACTATGCTGTGGTATTATGTGACTGAGAATGGTACTGCAGTTAAGGGGTTAAATTTGTGTGTCTGACTTGTTTCAAAGCGCAACAACAGTAAAGAACCGAGCTGAACTTTTCTGTGTCTATGTGTTTTGTGTTGTCGGGGTGTTAGTCGTGGAAGGTGCGGGGGTTCATGGGCAACCCCTTATGTGTTGTGACAAAGAGCAAGTGACTTTTTAAAACCGAGACAATGTAATTGTCATGGATCTTCGTATTCTAAGTCTTCTGAATTGGATGATGACGGATTGAGGATGGCGGAGGATGGCGGATTGCTGATCACCGATCCAGTAGATATTACAGAGCTCTTTTGTCTTTGAGAGTATTTTTTCTTTGACAAATGGACTACTGAAAATGTTAGACATTTCACGCGTTTTGATCGTATGGGGAAGACCGACTAAGATTGTCGGTTTTATTTATTGCCATTACATTTTCTGTTTGTTTTTGCTCAAGTATCCATCCGACACCACATCAATGACACTGCACAAGGCATCATGGCCGTCTGGTATGGACTGACGAAACAAATTTCGGACTTGAAGTCCCCATGGTTTGTTCTGTGGCGGTTCTTTGGCGGCCTGTTCAGACTGCTTTTTTATTTCCTGTATGTTTTCAATGACAGTGAGATCAGGAAATCTGCTATTGTACATTTCGGCTGCTATATTCCGGATATTTTTTGACCATTGTGACGAGTCTAATGGAACGGAAATTGCCACTTCCCTTTCGTAGTCATCGCCATGGTCACATTTTCTCTCGCGTTCTTCTTTAACTCTTACATCCTTTTCAATGTTGATGCACCTTTTGAAAAGAAGCATTTTGATGGCTACCTTAAACTGTGAACAACCAAAGGCAAATAGAAAAGGATTGATGATGGAGTTGACACGAATTAAAATGTAAAATGTTGGAAAAAATTCTGGCGAAACGTTCTTGTCAGAAAAGAGGACAATGGTGTTTGTGATGTGATAAGGCATCCAACACAAAATGAGCAATACAATCACCAACATAATACTCGTATCTCCTCGCATGGTTCGCTTCATTTTTTGCTTACATCGATCTTTCGCGGTTGACATTAACATTATGGTCATTCGTTTCGTCCTGCGGACAACACGGAAAATATAGATATAGATCGTTGTCATGGCAACCAAAGAGGGTAGGGTGATGACGAAGAAGATGAAGTAGACCAAATACTCTAAGGTGATGACTGTTCTAAAGGTGCACCTGCTATATCCATCTTCCCCTTTATTCCATCCCAGGATCGGAGGAAGACCAGTAAGAGTGGCTACCAGCCAGGTAGCGGCCACGATGTATAAGGCCCGTCTGATACTCATCCACTGAGTGTACAAGAATGGTTTTCGAATGGCCACAAACCGATCCACGGAAACTAACAGCACACTGAGAACAGGCATGCTGGTCAGGAGAACCACCAGACTGTTGCAGACGACACAAGCGGAGAAGCTGATTCGCAGGGCCCTGTTGGATATAACTAATAAGGGTGTCACTGCCAAACTAACTAAAACATCCGAGGCTGCCAAACCACCAACGAAACAATTGGTGATGGTGCGAAGTTGGCGCTCTTTGTAGATTACCAACAGGACGACGGTATTGGTGACCAATCCCATCATTCCAATTATGATATCGACGGTATCAAAAACGATAAAATTTTTTAATTGTTTAACAGTGTCCTGTATTATAGATGGGTCAGACGCTGAGCCATTCATCTTACAACTGGACAAACTCGCTTCATGATAGTTACATATTCAAAGCAGGATTTTTAGCAGACATTTTCCCAGTCCTTTGGATAGTGTAAGTGGACTGGTCAGGGATTGTGAAAGCTGACAGTGGTGGTTTTAAATAATTACGCTGCAACATGGATGTACACATAGTCTTTACAGATGAACCTTGTATATTCTTCAGCTTGTGGAGCCGTCGCCAGCTTCTAATCTTACCTGAAAGGAATGAAAACGGGCATGTCTTAACGGTAAGGGAGAACTATTTGATAATAATGATTTTCTTTTAAATGAACCCATTAATGCCCTGTTATTGTTTTTTGCTTTTTTTTCGATTTGAAAATTACACGAATTTATATGTCAAAGTCTGCAATAAAAACAGATTACATTAATTTTCGTTAAAACTTAGAAAATTGTCATTTTACAGGATGAAATTAGACTGTGGGCACGAATGGGAAGAGGTTTTCATTCTCTCTATGAATGCACACATGAACAACGATGTCAAACTGATGGACGTTTGCTGAAGCAAAGTACACATTTCTTGGTACAAACAAAAAAACAAAAAAAACATTAGTCTGTACAGAAATAATCACTGGCTGAAAAATCAACAACAAAATTAATGAAATAAACTTTTCAGATAAAGTCGCAACTTGCTTAACAAGCCCAATACGACTGAAATAAACTTAGTTACTTCAAAGTACATCTGCCTCGTTGCTTGCAGACCATATAAATTAAATCAAATTTGAGGTGTAGATAAAATGACTAGTCATAAATGTTGAGAAACCAGAATCAGAACAGGAAATGGAACTTTGAGACAACACTGTTTCATGTGTGTCCCTTTCAAGTGTGTCAAATCTTCACTGAAAACAGGAAAATGGGCGCCACTGATGGCATCTGAGTTCAACTGGTATGGTACCACTAAAAACGTCTGTCATGGGGCCCAACTTTGCATTTGTCGCTGTGGTGAAAGTCATCACATCGAAACAGAGGTTTTTCGTACGGCATAACAATTTTTGTTATATGCTTGGCATGGAGCGCTCGAGTGTACATCTTTTGTCATATGCGGGAGTTCAAGTGAGAGATCAGGTAGATGCATGCTCTTTGGCACAACTGGCTTTTCGTTGTACCTGTGCGGCTGTTCAGTTCGCAGCCGCAGAAACGTTTAGCTCTGTAGCCCCAGTGCCCAGTGCTCGGTCACAGCAACAACAACGGCTGATGGAGCCACCGTCAAGGGCAGCCGAACTGTGAGAAGGCGCTGAGGAGCAGCCTGCATCCTGGGCTGAGGACTGGAGTGAAACATATCTTTGGAGAAGAACTTGAGTATTCCCGCCTTGTATTGTGCAGTGTGTTGTTGCCCTTCAACATAAGTTAGTATGAGTGTGTGAGTGACTGTGTTTGAATTTTCTTCTTCTTTGTTGTTGTTGTGGTTGTATTTTTGTATATAAACACTTGCAAAGATATCCATCTACTGAGTGATTCTTATTATGCACGTGAACATGGTTGACAGAGAGGAGTGAGATGTGAAACTTTGTATCTAACCTGGCATGAATGGGTGTCTTTACAAGCGCAGCGTCGCAATTTATTCTTGTCACTTGATGCACATCTCACTTGTGTCGGCCAGCTTTGTACCAGATGGTAAACATAGTCATATCTGACCTCAGATGTGGCATGCTTGTCAAGAGACACAAATCCCTTTGGACGAACATGTCCTGTATGAGAAGTTCGAGCAAAAATAAACTCTACGGCGGATAGCGAAAAGATCTAAAGGGTTGTCCTTGCTGCATGTGTGGCTCTGCAGAGATGCCATGCATGCTGGACACATAAATCTAGACAGTACGCAAAGATGGGCCACCTCTACTTCTTGGATCATATGGCAGTCCTGTGTTTCCTCACATTCTGATCTGTTCTGTTTGGTTGTAGTGGCGGATCATGAAGGGTCTCACTCACAGGAAGTGGTTCAATGAAGATGTCAGCTTCCTCAAAGGTGTTATCATATTCTAGCATTGACACAGCTTCATTAAGAGTGAATCTTCTAAATATTTATGATAATGAAAGAAGTAATGTGTTTGTTATCAGCAATAAACAAAACAAAAAAAACCTACCCTCTTGTGCCCACCATCCCCAGCAAATCCAGCACAAACTATCAGCAATCTGACAGCAACCACTTTCAGGTAGTGTAACTAACCCCAGTTTTGTTCTTAGTGTCATACAAAAAAATGTTCAATACAGAAATGGCACCCTTATCCGTTTGGTTTTTAGCTTGCCATGATGCTGTTGCTGTTCCAAAGTATTTTATTGCAATAGCGTCCCCCCAACTCCAACTGTGAAAAGATAGGCCCACTCTTTAAAACACAATTCCTGGACGCAGGCGATTTTCCCTGAAAAGCCTGCATCAACTGAGTCACAACAGAGAATGTATTTGTGTTAAATTCGTTGAAATGTATACTGTCCCAAAACTGGGACGGTGGGCATAAATGGATTAACAGCCTTCATGGCTGACGTGAGATTCTTATGAAAACACACACACACACACACACACACACACACACACAACAACAACAACAACAACAAAAAACAAACAAACAAAACAAAACAAAAAACAAACAAACAAAAAAAACAACAGCAACGAAACCGAGTACGCGTCGTGGAAAGAGAGTGAGGAGAGTCGGAGTGGTGGAGGTATTACCAGCACCTACTTATTATATACTGAACCAAATCACATTTGCTCACCATCAGAAAAGAGTGTGTGTCGAACCAATATCTGTGTGCTGACAGCATAACGATTACATAAAGCAGTCAACAATGATCAGCATTCCACTGTTTTACGGTATATTATATATTTATCGAAGTTTCAAATTAAGTCAAACTTTCACTATATTCATCGTGACTTTGTGGCTTCAGATCCTACTTCAGGGTTATGTTGTTTTAAATGATAACTGAATTACTGTAATTACTATAATTTAACTATGTGTAAACTGCATAAGTTGACCTAAATATTTTCTGCTCACCGTCAAAAACTTTTTTTTCTGTGGACGTGAAATGTGGATGCACAGCCAGGCAGTATTGGCTACATCGAATCGGCATTTCACAATATCCAAATCAGTCATACGTTCTCGAACTTTCCACCTGCTCCCGTTTCATGACTGTACAACAATACTTCCGAGCAAAAGTACCCATCGCATCCTGAACAATTCCCATAAAAACCGACTTTGAGATAAGATGGTGGACAAATAAGTAATAGTGTCGCCGACTCGAATCTTCACTGTACTGTACTGTACTGTACTGTACTGTACTGTACTGTACTGTCAAAATAGATTTCTCTGTGTGAATTTCTTTTTCCCACGCAGAGATGTCAATTTTCTAATTTCAGATTTCATATTACTGTCTTTGAAGGATTTATAACTTGGCCCTCTTGGCCAATACTCAACAGTTAGCTCTTCAAGCTTCAATAAGAAACTCTCGTTAAAAATTTGATAGGTCATAGATACGCCGACTGTGTAGTTAGTGTCATTCTTTTTGTTCAGTCCAGAACTTCGTTTTCTTTTGTAACTGCGGACAAAAACAAAAAAAAACCAACAAAAAAACAGTATGTCATGTTGACTTCGAACTGCAACTTAACGAAATGTGAATCGGTAACGGCTAAAAAAAAACACCAAAAAAACCCTTGCCGATCCAGAGGCTACGAAATAAAACATCAACGATCCGGTAATACAGTCTAAGTTAATCCGGATGACTTGCACCCCTGTAATAGAATGTGTGATTAAAAAAAATTTTTTGTTTGTTTGTTGTTGTTTTTTGTTGTTGTTTTTTTGTATTCTTTTATGTCCAAGTCAAATTTTGTTTACTTACAAAGTGTCTCTAGAGAAAATGAATTTGTTAATGATTACCTTAGACATACACATACAGACAAATATGCATACACAGACAACTGATACAGGGGTATCTGTGGATTCAATTTGTTTACACACGTGAGCCATTAATAAAAATAATGAAAATTATATTGATTATGATAGTCGTAAAATGCTCGTGATGTTTCTGAGTAAGGAGAAAGGCTGTTGACAAATTGCCTTTGTTCTTGTCATAGTTTAGAATACTGCGTGCATGTGCATGTGGATGTATGTGTGTATATTATTTTGGTAGGGGTTTATATTCATGTATTTATTCATTCTATAATCATCGTTGCTATTGATATTATTTGTATTTATATAAAATTGTTTAGTTAATTACATCATTTCTCTTTTTTGTTTAATGTCATTTATCTATCTATTTATTTATTCTTCGATTTTATGCATATGAATATTTTAAAATCTATCAGTTCATTCATTTAATTATCTATTTATTTACTTTTGTATCTTATTTTACATCGTATCTTTTTATTTTCCCTCAAAGCCTGACTAAGCGCGTTGGGCTACACTGCTGGTCGAATCTGCTTAGCACGTAGTGTAGCGGATGTGGACTTGTCCGAACGGGTAACTACCTAACTAACCAACTGCCAACCGGTAAAAGGTCAGTCGTTGGCTTGAAATATTCTTAACGCAGACTGATTCCTCACTGATTGGAAGAATACAAGCTGTTCTTCCTGCCGTTTGAATCTCTAAAATACTGACAGAATATCCAATAATTTGACGTTATCTTTGTGGTGCTTTTATTCTTATCATCATAATTAGCATTTCTATCATAGCTTATGGATTAATAAAGTGGAGATTGTTCCAACGAGATCCAAAAGACTTAAGTATCCAAACGTACCTGGAAAACCTGCTGTCTTAGGTGTTTCTTTGTCTTGAAATCAGATGGAACTGAGAGGACATGACAGACGTTCATTTGTTCACGTGATCGGGAAAATTTTACGTTTTACACCAACCGCGATACTCATGTCGAAACTGGAACTGATTGAAAAGTCACAAATTCAATTGTTTCATTTGAAGAACACACACACACACACACACACACACACACACACACAAACACACACACACGCACGCATACACACACGCACACACACACACACACACACACACACAAACACACAGCGAAATGGTCAAACGCCTATTCTTTTGTAAAATTTCATGAAAATGTCGCTATTAGTTCCCCCACAGTAGCGCATTTTAGTTTCTGTTCCTGATTTTCTCCTTATAATCAAGTATCAGCTCGTACACCCAAGTTCGGTGCGTCTGCTAAGACCGCGTGTACCCCTCTCCATATGCAAAGGACCCGTATCGTGCGAGTTTCACAGATCAACAAGAGGCAAACTTTCATGGTTCACGTGTGATTTCTGCTTAACAACAAAATGGAAAACTCCGGAGCTCATCATCAGAAACGAGTATTTGGCGAACCGAAAGCTACTTGCTGGAAACAGGTCGATTCCATCTGCTACCCACATCGATCGGCATTTATTTATGTCATCATCATGTTACAGATCTGTCAAAGTTTAAAACTTTCCCTGTCTACATCACGACGTTTTGACTTCGACCGATCGCAAAAAAAAAAAAAAATAAATAAATAAATAAATAAATCGCCAAACATTATCTTCGAGCGTAATGTATATGATGATCACCGGGGACAAGCCCTTTTTTTCTCGGCATATTATATTCGTCCGACTGGCCTGAATTTCAGTCATATCTTCTTCTCAGTGAGAGAGTAACCAGAGGTGTCTACACAACTGAATCACTGAAATATCTTAGCTAGTTCAAACCTCTCTGAACTCTATAATTTCGGCAAGAACGGAAAAAAAGCAACTAATTGCCAGATTCCGGAAACACGCACGCAGCTTTGAAAGCTAGGCGATCTTGCAACCACACATTCTGGCAACGAACCGGGAACGACCCAGTAAAAGCCTGTGGATCTAAATACAAAGCAAAATAACTAGAGACAAGACAAACTAAAACGTTCCTGATCCGGAAATCCGTATCAATCCGGAAAACTATTTTTAATTGGTATGAGTGGAACGAGCTGCTACTTTCTTTGTTATTATTACTCTAATTATCCAAATTTGGTTTTGACAACATATTTCCAGAAAAATTGAATTTGCTTAAGTTTAATATGGACGTACTCGTTAACACGCACACGCCCGCACACGCACACACACAGAGAGAGACAACAGAACAAGTTACTATTATAAACTCACTTTGTGTGTAAACAGACTCAGCCCAATCATGAAGATAATGAAAGGAAAACACACACACATTACACCACACCACACATGCATATACACACACATGCACGAATGCACACACAGACACACACACAGTGGAATAAATATAAAACACATTATAATCATGATAGCTACAGACAAGATATTGTAATGCAAATCCTGAAGCTGATGAAAGGAACACACACACACACACACACACACACACACACACACACACACACACACCACACCACACCACACCACACACGCATATACACACACATGCACGAACACACGCGCGCACACACACAAAGACACACTGGAATGAATATAAAGCATATTGTAATCCTGAATAGCTACAGACAATATACAGTAATGCAAAGTAGTGAAATTTATAAGAGCAATAATGTACAGACATGAACAAAAAGCAGGTTAATATGACGAAACAACTATAGTGGGGGAAAGTAAATAAAGACTCACACTAAATAAGTGAGACATAACTTAAGTGGAAGATAGTGGAGTTGTAGACAGAAAAGATAATTCTACATTTTTACATATAAAATGTTAATGATGATGATGCAAGCAATAAGAAACAATTCTCTGAACACGCACAAGAATACAACTACAAACAAAAACTGAATCAAATAAAAAGTAAACAAAGCTAGCAAATAGTTGAACACAACTGAATGTATATGAAGGAATAGAAATACAAACATAATGCATGCACTTAAAAGACAATATTTAATCTGGTCACATAAGATTATATATCAGCGCATCTAAGAACATTATTTTATTTAAAGAACATTGAGCAGTATTAAAAAATCCTAAAATTTATGTACATGTTAAGTATTCTTATATAATTATACTGACACATCTAAGAACATTTCAACATTTTAGAACAATTGACAATATTTTTGTAACTGCGCAGTAAAAGGATGAAACTAAGTTTTTATGTCAATTGTCTAAAAGCGTGGTTGGGAGTGGGAGAGTGTTGGGTTCATTAGTGACAAGCGTTGGATAACGATTAAAGTGTGTGTATCATATGCAGTCGAGGTTCTGGTTGTTCATATTAAATATGGGGGCTAGCTGGTGCGTTTGAGGATGTGACAATGACCCTGCCATGTTTTCAGAATACCGTGGTTGATAGAGCGGGGAGATGCGAGTGGGGCACAGGCTTCTGGCGAGCGTTTTGTGAGTGGTTGAAATGGCGGGTAGGGAGGGCCTGGTGGTGGAAGGACAGAGGCGCTTGCTGAAAGCGTTGTTTGGAAAGTGAAGAAAAGTGAAAGGTGGAGACGGCCCTGACCAGTGGGCCACTGGTAAATCATCACTGGCGTCAGCATTATGGTCAGAGCTGGCTCCATTCATTTGAGCAGTCAGTTGTGGGTTTTTATTATGCTGATATCATATATGAGTAAAAGTACTGAGTTCGGTCACGAGTTTCGTAAGGTTTGTGACCTAGTATACTTCAGTACTGTGTTGAAAAAAATGCTTTAGATTCTTCGCTGGTTTTGCTGTGGCTTTTGCATTGAGAAAAGTCTTGGTTTGATAGTGGTGTGGCTCCCGCTGTCGCTGTAAAAGGTGACATCCATGTCCTGGCACACTGAATGGAGATGTCTGTTGGAGGGAATGATGGTGTTTTTCAGTTATGACCTCCAGTACTGAATAGTGCAGAAGCCGGGAAGTGTTTCTGCAGGCAATAACCAGTCCTGTCCAAGATTGTTTGGACAAGTGACCAGCGTGACAGTGATGTATCTGGTCAGTCTGATAGAGCGAGCATGAGAGAGAGAGAGAGACAGACAGTGCGTGTGTGTGTATGAATGTGAATGGCAGAATTGTACAGAGCTGGTGCGTAACCGTATATGTTATGTTTTAAACGGATTCGGTACATTATGTTCGTGTTTGTAATACATGTCTACTGAAAAATAACAACGGAAACGACAGACCCTATCCATTCATGGTGCATTATAGTTGGTTAACATGACAAAAATGAAACGTTGCACATTCCTTCGCCATCTTGTACAGACGTGGTTGTAACAGGATAGGATCTAAGCTGTAATAGGATGTGCGTTATACTACAGCCTACCTTCCGAGCAAAGAGAATTGGTTGCTGATTTATTTCCCTTGCTCCATAAAAAGGTGATCCTCATTTGACAAACTGTGAGCTGTGGTTTGGGTTCCAGACAGCTCGTATTGGTCAACATTCTGTTCAATGTCGTTGTGGTGGACTGGGAATAACTCTACATCGATGTCATTTTACCTGTTCTATCAGCCTTTAAGAGTTCTAGTCCAATCGGTTGATTCATTTGATCCAGATTTATTGTCCAGTCACTGAACGACTTCGCAACCATTGCTTCTCCAAGACCTGCGGCAATCATTGTAAACGTCTTTTTCCCCAACTGAGTTATCAAAGTAGTATGTTCACTTCAGAAAATATACAAGAAACTGGAATGATAAAAGCCAACAGGAAATGCATGCAATTTGCCAAAGAAAACAAACCTACTTTCAATGTAGAAAATGTTCTGGAAAACCCTTCTAAATCCAAGTGTTTCGGGCTGCTGGACTGACAGAGTTCGTCGCTTTATGACGCTTTTTAAAAAAAAATTACGTCATATATAAGATATTTTCAGAACTCCCTCCTCTCTGTCTGTCTCTCAACTGTTAAGGATCTTTTTGAAAATATGAGTAAATTTTTCCTTTCAAAAACAAGGTGAAATGAAATGAAAACCATGCACCCAACAGATCTGAAAATTGGCAAACATACAAATAAATATATCATTGACCAAACACTGGACCCGCTGACTCTTTGTTTATATTTTTCTTGGTGAATGCGAATTTATTGTTTACAGCGGGGAAAGAGGGCGTCTAAAATGCATGTCCAACTGGAAATAGGTGAAAAATTGACACATCAGTAAAACATATAAGTACAGTATTGTGGAATTTGGCTTCCCTTGTCAGGCAGATATAGTACACATAACCTGGACAAAACCAAAGCAAAACCGTGAGAAACAGATTTATTTAATACATTTTTTTAGAAACAAAAAATGCATGCCCGAGACTTTTTTGTCTGTGCAGTCACCAGATATAAGAATGAAGAGTAAAACCTGAATGCTCTAAAGTTCTGAAATATGTTTTCGGTTAATGATGTGTTCTTTCACTCAGTGGTGCATATTCAAGCAAAAGAGGTTTTGAGATATTCAAGCAAAAGAGGTTTTGAGTGCAACTTTAGGCAATGAAATTGCATGTTCGTCAGGTCAAGGAAGCTGGTGTTTGGCTTAACGTGTCTGTGCAGTTACCAGGGTTTACCGTTACAGTAATTAATGCAAAAGTTTGGTCTATTTTTCATTTTATTCCTTGACAGTGTCACTTTCACATGTTGTCAATGATGACGTGTTTTCTGATGACAGGATGTGATTATTAACTGTGAAAATTTTTTGTCCATGCAGTTACTGTCCGTGGAGTTCCGATCTACTCGGTAACTGCACAGGCACATCGTGTTAACTGTACGAACACATTCTCAGATTTTCTCTGGTTTCTTTTTGTATTATCATATTCCATCAGTCCTACATGTATGTGAAATCCTTTATATCTACATGAGAGAAAACAAATAGCCGAATACAAACTGTGTCTTTCTCATTTAATTCAAGCGAAGGTCATTGTCCTATCGTTTGGTAACTGCACGAACAGTAACTGCACTTACTTACATCATTTTTGTGTTGTTTTCAGTATTGCACAGCCATTATCACCAGACATGACAATAATGAATATCACAAAGCTATATAATTTCCTTCGTTAACAAATCTAGTTATTGGAAGTGAACACAGCAGTATTTTGTTCTCATACTGGACTCTCATGAAATAGATGGATGTGAAAGAGAAGATGAAGACTGTCAAATGTGGACATCAACATAAAAATTGATTAGATATATCTGAAACATTACGTTCAAACCGCGTTACGTTCGTTACACCATACACTTGCGCTCGAGCCGAACAGAGTTCCGATCTACCAGTGTGTTTGAGTGTCTGCAGAGAAAATGCTCACACTAGTCAGAAGAAAAAGATGTTGCATCGAAATCTGGGGAAATTAACGTCTTCAAACAGCATACTGAAAGGCAAAAGAAAGTATCCAATCCGTTCACCACTTAATAACTGACTCCAAATTTATAAATGATAATCAAACAGTGTTTAATTTATTGTCAAGTCAAAACTGATTCAGAGACATGTCGCATACGTTTCCATTTACAAATTCTGTTAGAGGCCAACGGATCGCAATGAAACCAGGGTTAAAAGCCAAAATTCACAACATTCTTATCCAAGTGGTGTTAAGTACGCGGTGTGGCCACCCGCAGCACTGGTACACACCAGGCATCTCCTCACTGACTGTACAAGCCCTTGAAGAACGTCTGAGGAATGGCTGTCCACTCCTGGACCACACGCTGCTCCACATGGACATCCTGGACTGGTCCTCTGTGTACTCTACGTCCAGGTCAATTCCCCAAAGTGTCTGATCGGGGGCCATGTCGCGTGTCAAGGAGGGCCAAGGCATGACGGCAATGCAGCTCTGGTCGAGAAAGTGTATGGCAACAGGTGAAGTGCACGGGGTAGGTCTGTCGTGCTGGAACACACTGAACTATAGATTTTCTTTAAAAAAAACAAAACAACACCAACACAAAACAACAAAAACAAAAACCCAAAGAGACAAGCACGGGATCCATTATCTCATCTCGATACCGGTGGACTATTATCCTCTTGATGATGACGGGCCATGTCCTGGTCTCGGCATCAAAAGCTCCCCAAACCACAACACTGTCACCAACATTGACGGGAGGAATTGCCAAGTTGTTTAAACGTTGGACCTTCAATCTAAAGGTCCCGGGTTCGAATCTCGGTAACTGGTGGGTTAAGGGTGGAGATTTTTCCGATCTCCCAAGTCAACATATGTGCCAACGAAGGTGCTGCTGGGTCCCCACTGGTGGCCGCTGTCACTGCAGCAGTGTAAGACGTCCTGCTGCAAGTTCTGCAGCCTGCAGATAACACACTGCCCGTGATGATACTAGTCCGTGAGGGCCGAGCATGGCTGATGCTGACTGCAAAGCTGAATGGAACCAGTTCTGCAGGTGTTGTCGAAAACTCAGGCAGTCATCATGTGGGGTTGTGACCTTGGGTCGGCCTGACCTCTGCCAGTCTGCAGTGGAGTTCGTCTGTCGATGATGTTCACAGTCTCCAGGTAGTCCTGCGTTTGTAATGATGCCTCCTTGCGAATTATCTCATGGAAACACTGACCTGCAAAAGCTCCAGCACTCTCTGCCACTGTTGTCTATCGTGAGTCACGACATTCTCCAGAGTGATCAAACGCATAATCGGTGAATGCATTAGTGTTTATCCGACTTAAAATAACATGTAAGTGACGGGTTGCATGTGCACTTGCAAACACTATCGCGGTCGCTGTGCGGCATGGCGAATGACAAGCCCATTGCGGACAAAAGCCGAGTAAATAAATCCAAGAGAGGTAAATAGTCTGTCAATTGATGTCATTAAAATACCCGCGTATCCTTAGCCTTTACTTTTTGATAATATCTCCTGGATACTTCCTGACTCTCAGTATATGATGGTAAAGCATACCCAGGATTTGGGGACAAATGTGTGTTAAATGTGTGCTTTCATTTGGTAACAGATGCTGAACTGCTTTTATTGGCCAATATTCTTCTGAGATTTAAACTGGTTTGATCATGATCAAATCTGAGTAATCATCCAAAACCACTCTTGATCATGATATGCGGATAACACAACTGTCGATGGACTGAAAAGTTGAATTTATTCAGTATGAACCATCTGAATCTTTTTGACTGGAATTAGTTCTAATTGTAGATGGAAACATTTCCGTTTAACTGCTTTTGTTACTGTTTTTGACCATAGTCCAATGACAACTGTGAGTTCGTATACATGGGCAGCAGCATATTTTGTTATTTGGAAGTTTCATGCTATTCAAATTCAGTTATGTTGTATGACTGTTCGCATAAAATGAAACAGAATAAAATGTAATAAAACAAGAACACTCCAAGTTTCTTCAAGAAAAAAAGAGGAGATTACCCTGCAGTTTCAACTTTTCCAGATATAGGCAGAAGTGTATCATCGTCATTTGTTACAACTGATTCAATTATCATATTTATGCACTGACATGTGACATTGAATCATGGTTAACATAGGCCAAAAAAGGATCCTATTTGAGAATTTCATGAAGTCACTATTTTGTTGAGCTGATTTCCTAAAGTGTAAAAACGTTGACTGTTTTCTAACCCATGTGTGGTTTCATCAGGACACGTTGGTCACAATATTTACTTTCAACAAATCCATGCAAGAACCGAAATAGTTTTCCCAGTAGCAACAGGAGGTTATCACACACATTCACAGACGGGGAACTAACAGTAAGTCGAAATTTTGATTCTTTCTTTCGAGCGTTAACCCTGGCTTCATAATTATCATTATCAGTGTACTTTTGTTTTCTTGCAGAAAACAGGCGGTCATGGCTATTCAGCGACAGTATACAGCTAATGTTCCTTTGCAGTGGAAACTAAACGTTGACAGTAATAATCTTGTCCAAAACTGGGAAAAAAAGAGTAAATTATATTGCTGTCTAATTTTTTTTTTTTTAAGGCAAGAAAAAAACTGGTTTTCACACACACACACAAAACCAAAAACAAAAAAACAAAAACACACACACACAAAAAAAAAAAACGACGTTGAGTGAACAACTCCCCAGTGTCAAATCACCCACCCCTTGTGTCGCTTTAGTTTTTGTTTTATTGTTTGATTAATTGGAATTACAAGTGAACCATGATGTATTTTCTGAAGAAACAGACTGAATGAAAACAATATATTATTATGCGTTTTTATATTCAGACCAGTTGGCATGGTCATAGCGCAAGGGAGAAGGAATGCTGACACAATCCAACGGATCCCTTACTTCTCGCAACCACATACCTAACAAGTCTTGTGCCATCTGACAAAAAAGCAAGAGTAATAGGGAGTAATAATTACAAAGACAGTGCAGCCTAATTCAGATTACACCAATAATAATAATAATATAGCAATTTAGTGATGAAACAAAACTGTACATTATCATTTCCGCGCATCTAACAACACACTATTACGGTATTTTGTGACGTGACGGGACATTGCGGACCTTGTTTTGTTGCGATGTCTGTGACGTCACAGCACTCTCATCGCGGTGGGCAGTTAGAATGAAATTTCATGGCAGCAGGTGATTTTGTTGTTGTTGGTACGACTGAATCATAATGTGTGCCGTACATTGATTTAAAAAAAAAAAAAAAAAGAAAGAAAGAAAGAAAGAAAACGTTTGACTTCAAAGTGAGTTTGCACGACTCTGCTGGGTATTTGTAAATCTTTAAGAAAAATATAGTAGTCTAGTACACGCATGGCTCCATTGGAGTAGCTGTCAGAATTTTGAGTAGTTCATGTTACCAAGTATTTGGATATTCATTTTCTTTGGTAGCACTGTCCTACATGTTGCAACTTTGAGATTGTAATTTGTTAATTTTGTTGGTAATTGTTTTGTTTGTTTGTTTTTCGCTTAGCCTTTCATTGCATAAACTTTGCATCGCTTATCAAATGATTTTACTTAACTGATGTTACATTAATATGTTCCCAATGTTTTTGTCATGAAATATCAAAACCTAAAACAATAACACACAAAAAAGAAACTGTCAGAATCCTTGCGTTTAAAAACGACATTAAAAAACAACAAACAAAAATCTGGAAAAAAAATTATCACACAATCAAAAAGTTAATCAACTCAAAGGAGGAAGAAATTCATCAGAAATTCACAAACATCTAATCTCATGTCAAGTTTGAAATTTCTATCACTTTTGGCAGCTGAGGAAATGATAATGTCAATGCTTAACACAACGCACACGCACGCACGCACTAACGCGTGTTCTGTATGTCTCTGTCTGTCTCATACTCAATCAAACAAGCGAGTAAAATTAATCAAGAATAATCAATTCATCAATCATTTTTGTTGTTGTTGTTGTTTTAAGAAGAAATGATAATGCCTGAGAACTTGATTCGATAAATGAACGAGAGTGAAAGGCACAACAATCCAGCAAGGGTAAACAGAAGAAAAACAAAACATTTAAACTGGCAGATTTCTCACATTTGTATTAATGTGTGTGTGTGTGTGTGTGTGTGTGTGTGTGTGAGGAATAAGTTCGTTTGTCCTAATGACATTGACGCGACACGGAATGAAGAGGTAACGCGCCCGCCTAGGAAGTGAGAGAATCTGAGCGCGCTGGTTCGAATCACGGCTCAGTCGCCAATATTTTCTCCCTCTCCACTAGACCTTGAGTGGTGGTCTGGACGCTAGTCATTCGGATGAGACGATAAACCGAGGTCCTGTGTGCAGCGTACACTTAGCGCACGAAAAAAGACCCCACGGCAACAAAAGGGCTGTCCCTGGCAAAATTCTATAGAAAAATCCGCTTCGATAGAAAAAACAAATAAAACTGCACGCAGAAAAAAAAAGAAAAAAAAAGGGGGGTGGCAGCCCGAATTTCACACATGGAAATAATCTGTTGTGACAAAAAAGAGAAATACAAATACAATAAGTCTTACGAGGATATTCGAAAGAAATAGGTTATTTTTAACAAATAAATTTCAAAGAAATTGGACCTTACCAGTATGCTTTTGATAGATGACGAAATGAAACCAAAATCACCAGCAAGATTTTTCGCCATTGCTTGTATTGTCAGAAAAGAATCACTTTGGAAGCCTCACATTTATCAGCTATAAATACTGCTACTCTCATGTCAATTTCATAACTTATAATTATGAATCACATATTTCTCTTTTTCTGAAAAAAGTTGGATGGTCGAGTTGTGTCATACAATCTTTATTTGCTGTGTGTAAGGCATTGGTGTGTACTGTATAACCAATACACGTATGTGTGAGAGTGAAATGAGTGTAATGTGAGCGAATGTGCATATTTAGCATGCCTTCGAGTGTAACGTTACAGTTGCATTGTCTACAACCAGGCTATCCTTTAAGAATGTATAAATGTGATTGTCGGTGTTAAAATTCAGAGTTGTGGTTGATGTATTCTTTCCTTTTTACTCATAGTAATGTACTAATTTCTTCGTCTACCGCCGTTATTTCTTTGTTTATACTGTCCCCCTTGCCAAATGGATAGTATTGTCAATGGATGGAAAACAATGTCCGTATCCCACCCACCCCCCGCGCCCCCCACTCCCCGCCATGTCCCCACTCTCCACCTCCCTCTCTCTTCAAAGAAGTACAGACATGACGTTTTCATGATCACACCCCATTTCATCTGTCCACAGAAGGCTCCAGTTCGAACATAGGTCCACTGGAATATTCAGTTCCGGAGTTTTCTTCTTCCGTCATTTTTCTCTCTGTTTCTTTGGAAGCATGTAGTTTATGAAGCCCTCTGTTCCTTCTATTTCATGGCAACTATTTATGCCATGTTTCTTTTGTTCATTGACACATCACTTGAGGTAGATGCTTCAGGGCCCACCGATTGCTCCTTATCAACGTTACTAAGAGCATTATTTCTAGCTGTACTTTGTTTACCTTTACTAAGGTGTTTCTCCTCTGGGTATGCAGTGTCTTTTTCACTTCGCTGCTCCATTTCTAATTGTTGAGAAGTCTGTGTCCACTCATGAGTAGAAAGTATGGTGCCTGGTATCTTGAGAACTTTTTCAGTGGACGTGCTGCTTCTTTCTAGAGAACTGTCCTCTCCGCAAATCTGTTGAAATTGTTCGTACTGCCCCTGTCCTGGAAGCACTTGTTCTGTGTGCATTTCTTCCCCATTGCAAATTTTCTGTTTCGAGGACGGCTCGCTGATCCCTGAAATGTTGGTAGGCTGCAACAGGAAGTTGATATCACTTGAACTAGGAGATCGGCTTTCCTTCTCCAAGATCTCCATGCCTTCCTTCAGCATGTCGGTCATATCGAACATTGAAATTTGGCTGCGTGATAATGACTGTTGAAATAAAGTTTCGCATAAACCTGCCCAGAACATTTTCTCTGGTGGTGTTGCCTGTTGAAACTGTCCACATTTTCTATATTGTATAAGGCTAGGGCGACTATATGCAAACATTCTACTATTCGTTTTTCTTGTCAGCACTTCATCTGCTATACCCTGGATAATTATGGACTCTTTTGACGTGTCCGACGACACTGAAATTGACTGCCCCTTTACAATGACTTTGCCATGGACACTTTTTTTCTTGCGAACCGCATTTACAAATGTGTCGTCTTCAATGTTGATGCACCTTTTGAAAAGAAGCTTTTTGATGGTTATCTTAAAGTGTGAATAACCAAAGGCGAACAGAAATGGACTGATGACGGGGTTGAGGCGAGTAAGAACATGGCATGCTTGATAAAACTCTGGCGGAACGTCCGAGTCAGAAAAGAGGAGAAAGGTGTTTGTGATGTGAAAAGGCATCCAACACAAACTAAATACTACAATCACCAACAGAATACCCATATCGCTTCGCATGCTTCGCTTTAGTGTTTCTTTGAATTGATCTTTCTTGGTCGTCATAAATATTTCTGTCCTTTTTCTCGTTCTGCGGACAACATGGAAAATATAAATGTATATCATTGTCATGGCAACCAAAGGGGGCAGAGTGTAGACGAAAAAGATGAAGTAGACCAAATACTCTAAGGTGATGACTGTTCTAAAGGTGCACCTGCTATATCCATCTTCCCCTTTATTCCATCCCAAGATTGGAGGTAGACCAGTAAGAGTGGCTACCAGCCATGTGGCAGCCACGATGCGTAAGGCCCGTCTTTTACCCATCCACTGCCGGTAAATGAACGGTATTCGAATGGCCACGAATCGTTCCACAGAAAGTGAGAGCACATTGAGAACGGACATACTGGTAAGTAAAATTACCAGACTGTTGCAGATGACACAACTGTAGAAGCTGATGTTCATGGGCAGGGTCCCGTTGGATACAATGACCAAGGGTGGCACTAACAAACTCGCTAACACATCCGAGGCTGCCAAACTTCCAACGAAACAATTGCTGACGGTGCGAAGTCGGTGCTCTTTGTAGATCGCCAGCAGGACGATGATGTTGGTGACCAATCCCATCATCGCAACCACGACGTCGATAACGTCAATAATGATCAATTGTTTATAACTGCGCAATTCTAAATATGGTACTGACGTTGAACCATTCATATTTCAACCCTGCAGACTCATTTCATGATGGTTGCACATTCAAAGCAGGATTTTTAGCAGACAGTTTTCCAATCCTTTGGATAGTTTAAGTGGACTAGTCAGGGATTCTGAAAGCTGACAGTGGTGGTTTTGAATAATTACGCTGTAACGTGGTTGGTCACATAGTCTTTGCAGATGATCCATGTATGTTCTTCAGTTTGTGGAGCCGTTGCACGTCTTTTTTTTCTTTTTTTTTAAATCTTACCTGAAAAGAATAAGAGCAGGCATGTCTTAACAGTATTGGAGAATTGCTGGATAATGGTCATGAGTTTTAAAAAAAATAAACATGAGGCACAACCTTTATGGCTCACGGGAGATTCCTGCTGATTTGAACAAACAAGAAAAACAAAACCATCAACAATTGCATATGAAACCAAATGCGCGACGTGGGGAGAGGGTGAGGGTGGTCGGAGTGGTTCGAGGTGTTTCCAGTACTTACTTGTATATCGATCCAAACCACATTATCGCTCACCATCAGAAAAGAATTCATATCGAACTAAAAGTTGTCTGCTGAAAGCAGAACGACTGCAGGTAAAGCAGCCAACACTATTCGACCTTTAATTGCTTCATAATCATATTATAAATTATATCGATATTTCAAACGTTCACAATATTCATCACAAAGTTTGGGCTTCGAACCATACATCAGGGCTACTCTCTCTTTTTTTTTTCTCTCTTTTTTCTTCTTCTTCTTTTTTTTCATATACATATATTTTTAATGATAAATGAATAACTGAAAAGTCAACTATGTGTAAACTGCACAAGTCAATCCAAATATTTTTTGCTCGCCGTCAAAAATTGATTTTTTTTCTGTAGAAACATCGAAATATTTTAAACACGTTTAGCCATTGTTCAAAAACAAAATGCAGAACTAAAAAAGGGAAAGCAGATACTTACACCCCCCCCCCCCCCTCCCAAAAAACAAAACAAAAAAACAAAAAACAAAGAAAAACAACAACCAAACAAACAAAAAACAAAAAAACACACAAAACAAATGGGAACAATGCAAGCAACATGAAAAAGATGAACACCCCAAACACCCAGACATTCCCCATTGAAGACACAGCTCAACATGTCAACACACATTCGAAGCCCACTGAGGTAATACAGACAAGTAATGAAAATGGAACTGTGAAATAATACACACAATCCACCACCCACGTCATACCTTCAGACCCTACAGATTGACGCCAACCCCCTACAGAAACAAGTAAGACAAACACATCTCTAAATCAATCCCACAGTCATGATTCTCCCCTGAATTACAACACCACAATAACTTATAGTATCTCGGTGTTGGGGGGAAGATGCACTGCTTGAGGGAAAATCTACTGAAAACAGTACAAATACACAAGTAGGTACAAAAACCAATATTACTCCCAGTCCAACTACCACCAAAAAACGCCCTACCAAGGAAGAAATGCTTGACACACAGATAAATTAAACATGCAACTGCTGTACCGATTGAAGACTCCAGCATACGGACCATTGATGCACGGAGACTATCCCAAAAAAGCCAAAACGTTGTGTCAAAATGTGCATGAGCCTTGCATGACTGTCGGGGACATACACGGGTGGTTACGCGTTCATCCAGTTCATCCCTCCGTGCACCTGGTCACTGTGCATGTCGGAGTCAAGAGCACCCCCAATAGCCTGGTCACAGAGAGGGAGTGGTCAGACGTGGTTCTCCCTTGTGTTGATACGTTTCAGCTCAATCATCTCTGCTTTGGGTCAACATAATTTGTTTTAAAGCACATAGAACTTGACAGCAGCCTGCGAGAAACGTGGTGATGTGTTCATCAACAATCACTGCACCTTTACAGCAATACCAGGAGTTTTCGCTTGACCTCTACATAGATGTCACCCATCCCATCCCCGAAGGGACAGCTGAAATAGCTGTGGTATTGATAACCAACGTTCTTCTGGAATGCCTGCCTCTTGGTCGCCAGACGGTAACCGTCCAGACATCCCCTATAGTGATGTTCGTTCACGCTCATGGCAACCTCGACGTCGACAGGGGTCACAAAGGAGTCCTGCCTTTACCAATTCCAAACTATCCTCACTCCCACAATCCCTGTACCACTATCCCCCCCGCCCCGTACTCCCTAATCCCAAACCCTGCATCCTCCCTCCTCTCTGTCCACCCCCAATATCCACCGTGAGGGTCACTTCCAGTGTCAAAAGACGGGAACACCACATGCCGAGGCGTTTCTGTTTTTCACCCAGACAAACCTAGTGCACCTCGTCCGCCACCTGCTTCCCTCACCACCCGTCTGGCTCGGAGGGCATGATGCAGGGTCTGCCTTCTGCAGGTCCACTCCAACACCTGGCTGTGCACTTCCTCAACATGGTGGCCCAACTTTGCGCGCAGCAAACTTCAGTATCATGATGCTGTAGCAATGTGTTTGTGTGTGTGTGTTTGTGTGTGTGTGTGTGTGTGTGCGCGCGCGCACGCGTGTGTGAATATATATATATATATATATATATATATATTTATATGTGAGTGAATGCGTGCAAGTTCGTGCGCACGTGGTTGCGCGTAAGCAATAAGCAAGCATGAATGTTTGGCGATTTCGTGACTTTGTACATATACCCTAGTTACCCCACGCTTCCACGGAAATCCTCACAGCGTGAGAGAAAGCGTTGGTGGGCTGTCTAGCTCAGGTGAAAGCTAACATTCCGGCACACAACACCAGTTTTACAAAACGATGAACATGTAAATATATTATTTTTACAAGAAGCAAAAAACAAAAACGAAGGAAAAAAAAAGTTGTGATCTGATCACTAAATTCATGTTGATTTTTCCTTATTTTAGAATTGAACATCTAATTTTAAAATTGATAAGTAAAAAGATTTCTGATTCTTAGTCCGCCGTCTTGCCTGAATGTTTTGTTGTTGTTGTTGTGTATGTTGAGTGTTGCACAAGCGTTTTGAGTTTTTGTTGTGAATTTTCGAAGTGGAAAGTCGTAATAATGGTAGGAAAAGATTTAAAGTCTGATAGACATGGCCGTAAACAATGAAATACCAGTAGTTGGTGGGGTGTTTAAGTTGGAACTGTTCACTTTCCATCACATAACTAATTTACTTTCGGGTTGACATTCACTCATTTTTGATGGTGAGCAAAAAACAACAACAACAACAACAACAACAAAAAAAAAAAAGATTCGGATATATGACATTTGTATTTTTCATGATTTTTATCTTGTAAATATGAATTGTATTGTTGCTAAACAAAAAAATGACTGATTAAAAGAAAATAATGATAATAAAAAAAATATTTTAAAAACCCTAAAATACGTGTAAATATCTTCCCCTTCCACCCCCTCCCTAGTCCCACATCACCCGCCCCTTGTGTCACTTAAGTTTTTGTTTTGTTTTTAATCGCAAGAAATGAAAAAAAAAGAGCCAGTTCCAGTAGGATTGTGGAATTCTTATCTTGTTGAAGAACGACTAAACAGACTAAATGAATATCAATCTATTATGCACCTTTATATCCAGACCGGTTTGCAAGTTCATAGTACAAGGAAGAAGGAACACTGACACAATTCAATGGATCACACACTTCTCGTTGTCACACACCTGACAAGTCATGTGCCATCAAATAAAAGCGTGTGTGAGAGTGACAGAGAGGAATAACTAAAAAGCATGTATAACCATTATTTCGAAATAAAACCCTGTACATTATCATTTCCGTGCATCCAACAGCAGCATGCTATGTAAGTATTTTCATCGCTGCAGTATACCATAGCTTTTACTTCAGTATCAACAATATCGCTTGAGCGACACTGACAGCACGTGACTTTCCAAATATGGAGAGCAATGCCTGTGAAGACGTGTCGACAATGTGCGACATCAACACCTCACTGCAGGTTTCAAGGTTTCCCGCTACAATGTGGCGAGCTTCTACAAAAGTGGTGTGCAGTCGATGCGAACGATCCTTGGGCGACGGCCCCAAACAGGCGATATTGCGGTCCTTGTTTTGTTACGTTGTGTTTGTGACGTCACAGCCCTCTCAGCACGGCGGGCCGTCCGAAAGGGATTTCATGGTAGCTGATGAAATCTCTTGCTAACTATAACTGAATCAGCATGAGTGTGCCGTATCAGGAATTGAAAAAAAAAAGAAAAAAAAAAGTTTTATTTCAAAATGATTTTGCATAGTTTAATACAGTGTTCTGGAACCTTTTTGTTTTGTCAAGAAGTATCAAAACCTAAAATAACAAGAAAAAACACAAAACAAATAAAAACAGTTTTTAAACTGTTTAAATCCAAGAACTGGAAAATAACATTTTAAAAAATCCACACACACAAAAACACACAATAGAAAAGATAACCAACTCAAACGAGGAAGAAACTCAACAGCTGAGAAAGTTCAGTAACCTCTGATAACATGCCAAGTTCAATGTTTCTATCACTTGTGGCGATTGAAAAATGCAAATGTTAATGCTGTACATAACACATACACGCATCCATGCATCCACGCACAAGCGCGAGTGTGTTTTGTGTGTCTCTCTCTGTCTCTGTGTCATAAGCAAGTTTAAAAAAATCAAATAAAAGGAATGCCTGAGATCTATTCAATGAATGAAATTGAAAGACACAACATGTATCAATACTTTTTGATATTTGTGTCAGGCATGATTTCTTTTGTCCTAATGACATGACATTGACGTGACTCGGAATGGATTAGATATCCTTGAATTGCAGCTGATACAAACAAACCAAACACCACTGCTTAGACCACTCAAAACGTTTCCCAGTGGAGTAGCTACAAAATGACTGAGTCAGAACGAGACTGATTGACAGACATAGAGTACAGAATGCTTCAGACGACGGTGTTTCTCAAAACATTTCCAGTGTCACAAGCTTTTTCATTTTCACTCTCTCCGCCCCTTCTCATTCTGTGTCTGTCTTTCTGCCTCTCTCTCACTCGCTCTCTCTCTCCCACTCGCTCTTTCTCACATCAAAGACCAACAGACATGACATTTTCATTGTAACACTCCGTTTCATCTCTGACCACAGAAGACGCTAAGCACAGATCCACTGGAAAATTCAGCTCCTGAGTTTTCTTTTCATTTTTCCTCAGTTTCCTGGGAGGCACGTAGTTTATAAAGCTTTTCTGTTCCATTGATTTCATGGCAACTATTCATGCCATGCTTTCTCTGCAGACCATTGGGATCAAATGTTCATCACTTGAGGTACATGCCTCAGAATCCACTGTGTCCTCTTTATATACTTTAGAAAGAATATAATCAGTGGTCGTGCTGCTTATGTCTAAAGTAGTGTCCTCTCTGCAAACCTGATCAAGTCGCTTATACTCCCTGTGCTCTGGAAGTGCTTGTTCCGTGTGTATTTCTTTCCTATTGCAAATTTGTTCACCTTTACTAAAGTGGTTCTCCTCTGGGCATGGAACAGATTTTTTTTTGCTTAGCTGCTGCATGCGTTGAGAGGTTGATGATTTCTTTTTATCAACATTAGAAAGAATATAATCTCCACCTGTACTTTGTTTGTCTTTGCTAAGGTGGTTCTCCGCTGGGCATACAAAAGAAATTTTTTTGCTTTGCTGCTGCATGCGTTGAGAAGTCGGTGTCATCCGCACATCATGAGAAGAAAGTACGGTGCCTGGAATCTTGGGAATTTCATCAACGTTCATGCTGCTTATTTCTGGAAGAGTGTTCTCTCTGTAAATGTGACCAGGTTGCTTATACTTCTTGTACCATGCAAGTGCTTGTTTCGTGTGCGTTTCTTTCCCTTTTGAGGATGACTCTCTGACCTTTGAAAAGGTAGATTCCATAAGAAAGTCGATTTGACTTGAACTAGTAAATTCACTTTCCTCCTTCTTCTCCAAGATGTCCAAATCCTCCGACATCATGTCAACGACATTGAACATTGAACTTTCATCACCTGATAAGGACTGTTGAAACAGTTTACTGCCTAGACCTATCCAGAATTTTTTCTCTGGTTGTTTTGCCTGTTGAGACTGTATATATTTTCGGTTTTGTAACATGGCTACGAGATTGGGTTCAGAATTTCTGGAATTGCATATTTCATCTACAAAATACTGGATATTGAAGGACTTTTCTTCTGCGTAGGACGGCATTGAAATTGACTGGCCCTTTACGTTGACAATGCCACGGTCACCTTTTCTCTCGTAATCCACAATAACACTTGTATTCTCTTCAATGTTGATGCACCTTTTGAAAAGAAGCTTTTTGATGGTTACCTTAAAGAGTGAATAACCAAAGGCGAACAGAAAAGGATTGATGAGGGGGGTGAAGCGAGTAAGAACATAACACGTTCGATAAAACTCTGGCGGAACGTCCGAGTCAGAAAAGAGGAGAAAGGTGTTTGTGATGTGAAAAGGCATCCAACACAAAATGAATACTACAATCACCAACAGAATACCCATATCTCCTCGCACGCTTTGCTTAAGTGTACGTTTGAATCGATCTTTCCCGTACGACATCATCAACGTTTCTGTCATTTGTCTCGTCCTGCGGACAACACGGAAAATATAAATGTATATCATTGTCATGGCAACCAAAGGGGGTAGGGTGACGACGAAAAAGACGAAGTAGACCAAATACTCTAAGGTGATGACTGTTCTAAAGGTGCACCTGCTATATCCATCTTCCCCTTTATTCCATCCTAGGATCGGAGGTAGACCAGTAAGAGTGGCTACCAGCCAGGTAGCAGCCACGAGCCATAAGGCCCGTCTATTACTCATCCACTGACGGTACATGAATGGTTTTCGAATGGCCACGAACCTTTCCACGGAAACTGACAGCATATTAAGAACGGACATGATGGTCAGGAGAATCACCAGACTATTGCAGATGACACAAGTGGAGAAGCTGATTTGCAAGTCATTGTTGGATAAAGCGACTATGGGTGGCACTACCAAGCCCACTAAAACGTCTGAGGCTGCCAAACTACCAACGAAACAGTTGGTGATAGTGCGAAGTCGGTGCTCTTTGTAGATCGCCAGCAACACGGTGATGTTGGTAACCGATCCCATTATCCCAACCACGACCTCAATGACGTCAAAAATGATATGTCGTTCAATAGTGCTCCATCCTAAAGGCGGGTCAGACGCTGAGCCATTCATCTTTCAACTGGGCAAATTCGTTTCATGATAGTTCCATATTGAAGGCAGGATTTTCTGCAGACAGTTTCACAATCCTTTGCATAGTTAAATATAAGTGCACTGATCAAGGAATCTCAATGCTGACAGTAATTGTCTTGAACAATTACGCAGTAACATGGTAGGCCACAGTTTTTGTAGATGAGCCTTGTATATTCTTCAGTTAGTGGACCCATCGCCAGCTTTTTATTTGTCCTGAAAGGAATGAGTACAGGCATGTCTTAACGGTAAGGGAGAACTACTGAATAATGATATTTTTTAATCAAACATAAGGCAAAGCCTTTATGGCTCACGTGAGATTCGTGCTGATTTAAACAAACAAACACGAAAAACGAAACCAACAACAACAACAAAACCAGATACGGGTTGTGGGAAGAGGGTGAGGGGGGTTTGAATAGTGGAGATGTTATCGGTACTTATTCATTGTATATCGATCCAAATCACATTTTTGCTCACCATCAGAAAAGAGTGTGTGTGTTGAACCAAATGTGTGCTGACAACAGAACGATTACACGTAAAGCAGGAAAAACTGATCAGCATTTCTTTGTTTTACGATCATATTATAGATATATCGATGTTTCAAACAATCACTATTTTCATCGCAACTTTCGGGCTTCGAAGCCTACTTCTGGGCTATTTTTCTTTTGAAAAAAGAAAGAAAAAAAAAATCAATCGAATTACTTAAGTTAACGAAATGTAAACTGCATAAATTATTCCAAATCATTTTTTGCTCACCGTCAAAAACTGATTTTTTTTTCTGTAGATGTCAAACATTGTACTGAAATGTGGATGCATTCTTAGGCAGCACCTGCTACCGTCTTTTTCATGACTGTAGCCATCCAATGCACTATCATATATAGTACTTCAGAACGATTCCCATCAAAACCAACTTTGAGGCAAGATGGTGGACGAAAAAGTTGTAAATCATGTTGCCGACTCGAATGTTAAGCTAGTTCATTCTTGTAAATTATTGGTCTGAATTGAGTCACCGAGCCATTATCTTTGATCATACATATTTTTCTGTGTTGCAAGCGCGCTTGTGAGGAAACAGAATTCAAATCAAATTCGAACTGGTTAGTAGTTTGTAAAAACACTGGAATAGAGAGAGGAAGAGATCCCCAGTTTTTTTATGTCTTCAGCTAATCCAATCCAGCTACCATAGCAGTCCATGGGGACAAGTCCAAGCAGGCATAGCCCCAACCTCCATAGACCCTACCTGTGGAGCTCGAAGGGTGCGAAGCAAGGAGCCAATGCAACTGTGGCTGGTAGGGAGTTCAGTAGAGGAACTGTTTTTGGAAAGAAGCTTTCCGACTTGGAAAATGTCTAAATTTCTGCATACGACTTGTCCTGGTGTACTTGCTGGCATCAGTTAGTCATCTGGTCTGTCTATCATGCCATTGATGACCTTATAGAGCTTTGTTAGTTGGACCTTCTGTCGTCTGGTTTAGTCGGACACCAACTACTATGCCCCCTGCTGACGACAATGATGGCTCTGTCACGGACCAGACAGAGTGAGCGTCTTCCCCAAAGTGGAACTGCCAGCACATCCCTTTGACAGTCCCCCATGAATCTGCCGACACTGAAGACCTTGACAAAACTCATCCCAAGCGCGGGAGTGAAAGGGTATCGAAACTGAGATCACCATGAGAGCAGGGCATGAAAGGCCACATAATTTTGGACTTTTAATTTTTTTAAAAATTATTGATGAAGAAGCAGGACGGCGATGATGATGATGATGATGCTATGGAGGTCCATTTAGGTTTGGGATTACGTGACAAGGCTGTACTATACGCTTCCTGTCATAATGATATCCCGGTGTCAACCGGGCCCGAGAGATAGACACATGCAGTGTTGATCAGGAAATTAGATCAGGACACCCAAAGACGCATCCGTGAAGTTGAATTGGATGATAACTGACTGTGTGGTCCCTGTCCTCCCATTTAAGCCCACAGCATGCTCAACCTGGGTAGGAGTCGGCCGCGGGCCAAAAAACTCACCTCCGCGTCCTCCCAGCCGTTAGTCTGCGACACTAACCACTCCGCCATGGCGGCTGGTCCTTTCAAGAACCTTGCTGTTATCTTTGCTCTTGTGAAGGACCAGTGGCTTTGCGCGAGTTGTTCTTTAGAAGTTTTACTATCCCTGCTTCATGAACAGTGATGTCAGGTATGTGGCTCAAGTCTTCCTGCGTGAATACTGATGGTAATGCCGGTTCAAGATGTTTGCCCTGACTGCCGTCTTTCAATGGAGCCACTCCAGTGCTGTCTTTCCTGACGGATTTGGTGTAGGTATCTTTCCTGAGTGACTTGGTGTACCCCCAGAACCTCTTCTGTGATGTGTGTAAATCATTCTGAATGGAGTTGAAGTCTCCTTTACTGAATAAAAAATATTTTCCTTGGCAGCCATTTTCTCTGCTGTTGTCTGAGGTTATAAACGTTGTCATGGTCAGAGAACCCACGACGAGGTTGAACCTGGCTGATCAGACTATGGTTGTTGGTTGCATCCTCTGTCTCTGACGATGGGAAATCAGCAAGTTGGTGAAAAATGAAGTCTCTGGCAAAGTAATAAGCCGTTTGCACATGGCTGATTGGAGTAATATGGAATGGCAGACTCTGTTGTCCAGTCGATATCTTCCAAATTTAAGTCTCCTCCATGCCAGATGTGCGCATCGTGTGGGATTCGACCTGAGGAGTTCTCCAAGGCCGTGGAGTATTCAGGGTCACTCATATCAGAGGCTTTGTAGAAAGATCCTACATACAATCAGATTTTAATCCTCGGATCTCAATCTTACCCATAGTTAACAGTGGGCAGAGGACTTCAGCTCGTCTGGTTCACCTGAATCTTGATCTGATCAGGATGAAAACTTCTCTGTGGCCGTCTTGTCTATGTCTGCGAAAGGATGTATATCCTGCAGGGAAGACCTCAGTTGAATTGATTTTGTCATCCAACCAGGAATCTGTGCCAAAGATCACGTCTGCCTGGGATGCTTCAACTAACGCTTCCAGATGGGGTTTCTTCTTTTGAGTTTACTGGAAGCTTTCCACAGCTACCTTTACTGGTTGGTCCTTACTATTTGATGAAGAATGTTGGTAGTTCTTGCTTGCATGTATTCCATTAGCTGGGGAAGATGTTGCCGTGGGACTATCAAAGCTGAAGTTTGACTCTGCTTCTAAAGCCCTCTGTGGTGTGTTCAATGACGAAAAAGGATTGCTTGTATTTGTATCAAGAGAAGTTTTGAACACGAGGAAGAAAAATTTGGTAAGCTACAATAAACAGCACTTCCAGTGAACATTACTTAACATTTTGAAAACCGGTTAAGGCATTGAAATATATTCCTTAAGGTACTATTTTTTTTGCAGGAATCACTATTGACATAAGGGATTGTCCATTTATATGCTTTCTCATAGAGTACGCACGAGTATTTCAAAGGCCTTAGCCCTGGATTTGCATTAATGTCACCAACAATGTTAAGGAATTACAAGAATGTTCATACGTGGAACTGTTTGTTTTATTCGAGGAACGATCTCTTCCCTAAGCTAAATGATACGAAAAAAGAAAGTGCACTGCCAATGCGGAAACCGATCGATGGTATGTGCCCCTGTATGGAATACCCTTTCGCCACAAGGGCAACGAGTAGAAAAATGTAAACCTAATGGTGTTGAAAACATAAGAGTAAACAAATCCGGTGCAGGTTGCAAATGGCTGCCGCGACAAGTGAGTGACAAGCGAGTCAGACCGCAAATTAAGATTTCTGAGTCAAAATGGTCCAAATCGACTATCCATAGTATACACCCACTAAAAACACCACCACCAATAAAAAAAACAACAAAAAAACACACGATGTTATCACAAATGAATGATGATAGGAAACGCACAAAAACTAAAAAAGAAGGCACTTAAAACAGCGAGGGAAAGAGAAAGCTACTTCCTCCACGCAAGCACACCTACTGATGAATTAATCTTCTTTAGAATTTGGTACACAATAAACACGCCAATGGTCTAGTGTCATTCTGTGTGTTCTGTCCTTAATTTTGTGTCATTCTGTGTACTCTGTCCTTAATTTTCTTTTCTGTTCTTTCAACTCCGGACAGGAAATAGAATATCATACTGTCCTCAGACCGCAACGTAAGAAAAAGCGAATTGGGAACAGCTCTTGCTAATCAAGAGGCTGAAGGAAATAAAACATTGACGATCCGCTCGTTTCATTTATTTATCTATAGTCTGTTCATCTAAGATGATGATATTAGACTGTATTCATGATTTCGAAATACGATTTAATCCGGAAGATTTACAACCCTGTAATGGAATGTGTGAACATACATGCATACGGACACATGGACAACTAAAACAGGATTATTACATGGATTCACTCTGTTTACACATGTGAGCCAATAATAATAATGATAATAATAATAATAATGATAAATGATAATAACTGTAAAGTGCTTGTGATGTCTTGATTGACGAAGAAAGGGCATTGACAAATCACCTTTGTTCTTGTTATCACTGTTTAGAACAGCGCGTCCATGTGCATGTGTGTATATGAATAACAACTAGAAATGAACATCCTTCAAGTGCAGTTTAATAACTAGTTTAATCCAGCAGACTTACACCCCTATAATGGAATTCATGAACGTGCATATGCATAACTGAAACAGGGTTATTACACGGATTCACTTTGTTTACACACATGAACCAGTAATAACAGGATGTAATGTACTCATGATGTTTTTGACTGACGATGAGATGCTATTGACAAATCTTTTTCATGCCATTGTTTGGGAGTGTGTGTCTGCTTCATCCATTCAGTCCCTTCAGCGCATACAAAACTCTGCTGCCCGACTCGTCCTCAGAAAGAAAAGATCTGAGCACATCACTCCTATTTTGCAACATCTCCATTGGCTCCCTGTCTCACACAGAATAAAGTTTTAGATTGTTGTGCGTGCGTGTGAATGACTGGTGCGAAAGCGCTTTGATTTGTCTCTGCACAAGATTCAGCGCTATACAAATACCATTATTATTATTATTATTATTGTTATCAGCCCTCTGTATTATAAATGTATTCGCAAATCTGCCCCATCCTATCTTTGTGGCTGCCTTCACCTCTACACTCCATCTCGCTCTCTACGATCGGCTTCGGATCCACTCTGTTTACGCATACCCAGATTCAAACACTCCACTGTTGGACGCCGTTCTTTCTCTGTCTCTGGACCTTGTATTTGGAATGAACTTCCTCTTTCGCTTTGTCAGGTCTCCGCACTCAGCTCTTTCCATTCTGGCCTTAAAACCCACCTCTTCGCAAGATAGCCTCCCTCCCCTACCTCTTCCTTGTGTTCAGTTTCTTCAGTTTTAGAGTTATGCATGCGTGTGAATGATTGGTGTGAAAGCGCTTAGATTTGTCTCTGCACAAGATTCAGCGCTATATAAATACTATCATTATTATTAATATTTATCATTATTGTTATGTGTGCACTTAATGTGGGGTTTCGAGACTCCCGAGTGCAGACCCCTTAAAAACATCCCTGAAAAATCTGCTTCAAAGGAAGGATCGCCCAGATGCATGATCATGGTGCAGACAGCGGATCTGTACCTTTAATCCGTACTAGCTAGCTAACAGATTGAGCCCTGTGGGTCAGTGAGACAGAAAGTTTGCGAGCTGCATGCTAGAAGGATAGATAAGCAGACTTTGTGTTCGCACAGTGTTCATACACCACTGCATCCATTTTCTCAAGCGGAAGTCATAAAATGGTCAGTCCCCGACCTCCTCAAACTATAAATCAACTAATTAAAGACTGAGGAAGTATGGTGCTTTCCACAAAGAGGGTTGCTTAAAAAAAAAAAGGCTGTCCAAGGGGTAGAAAGTTTCAAATCTGATGAAGGCAACTCGGACCGCACAGCAGCCACGCATGCTGATCTGGGTTGCCCTTGAGTTCCAGAGGAACATGCATGAGAGTTCCAGAAGAACATGCGTGAGAGCCAGCAGTTCCGGGTACAAAAGTTCGGCCTGCCACTTTGGCGCGACAACGATCAGCTGTGGACGCGCCATTCTGGCTTTCCGACCCACCTTGCATAGCACAAGAGCTAACCTTCCGAACAAACATTATTGGTTGCCGATTTATTTCCCTTGTCCCATGAAGAAAGGATTCTTCTAATTAGACGAAAGAAAAACTGAGCTGTAGTTTGAGTTCCAGGAAGCTTGTGTTGGTCAATATTCTGATCAGTGTCGTTGTGATGGAATGAAACACTCCATCAATGTCAGTTTGTCTGTTCTTTCACCCTCTTAGAGTTCCAGTCCAATCGGTTAATTTATTCAATCTGAATTTAAATAAAATCCAGTCACTGAACAGCTTAGCAACCATTCCTTTTTCCTAGCCATGATGTAACCATTGTAAACGTATTTCTATCCAGTGGAGACATCAGAATAGTATAATCGATTCAGAAATTGAACAAGAAAGTGGAAAGAAAATAGGGCCAACAAATAAACTTACTTTCAATGCAGAAAGTGTTCTGGACATCTCTTCGCAATCATAGAGCTGTCGCTTTATGACGCATTTTTTATTTACGTCATGTGGGAAGTCTTTGGAACTCTCTCTCTTTACATGGATACACAAACACAGATATATTAATTCAACATAAACCAAGTGAAATAATTCAGATGAATCAGGAGACTAACTTTCCTATTAACTGGCCTGCCATGAAGAGTGAAAGCAAACCGGTCTGCATATAAATACCCATAATTTGAGGATGGTGATTGTTTCATTGTGGTTGATTCTTTTTCTTAATGATTGTTGCTCCTCTTTTGTAACATGTAATTTGTGGAGCGCCTTGAGTATTGTTCCTTTCTTAACTTTAATTTGTGGAACATCGTGAGCCTCTCTGTGAGGGAACAGCGCCATAGAGGAGCACTTAATTATTTATCAATATTGAACACTTATGACAACAGTAGTCAATATAAGCGTGGGAAACTCTGACTCCGCCGTCCCTGGAAGACATGGTAAACATTAAAAGATTTGCAACATTTCCGAAAGTGCAGTCTTGAAACGTTTGGTTTGCTGTTTATACGTATGTCGCGCACGGGCAGTGCTTTAGCTTTCCATTTCCCAATGATATAAAATTATTTCGTAACATTCATATTTCATTTATTTGTACCGTGTCCATTATGTAGTTGGGAATGAGTTACAGACAAATAAGTAAAAGTTTCTTCTTCTTCTTCTTTTTTTTTTTTTTTTTTTTTATTCATTGAAATAACGAGAGAGAGAAACCTAAGTACTTGAAATTAAAGATGCGAAACTTGGGCACAACTTTTATGCGAGCACCGAGCAAACGACATAGCCCAATCAGATCAAGTGATGTAGAACTATTCTACAGCTGAAAATGAGTGTGGGTTTTTGTTGTTGTTGTTTGTTTGTTTGATTTTTTTTTTCTTTTTTTTTTCGTGAATGCCTTTGACTGTCCAGATTTATCTAGAGAACAGTGATCAGGAAGCCAGTTGTTGTTCAGATAAGCGTCAATGATCTCTCCTTGTATGTGAGTAGTTTTGTAACTGGTCAGCACAGCGATCACCTAGATGTGATTGATTCAGATCTAATCTTTCTCATCATGTCGCCATTTTCACATAAATTTATTATGATAATAAATTCGATAATTAATCAGGCAGACATTGTCATATTCATCACTGGTAATTCCATTTTCATATTTGTGTTAATGTCGGCACACAGTCGGTTTGATACCAAAGTGTAAAATAATATGTATGATAGTTACTATCAAAAACTCTCTCTCTCTCTCTCTCTCTCTCTCGGTGAGCAAGATTCAGCAGCGACACACGCGTTTAATTAGCTCTGCCAAATTTGTTAATTTCTCAGGTCAGCGGAAGTATCCAAAGACAAGAATTGGTAGATACTTACGTCAAGTACTATGCCATCTGCCCAGCTAGATTTCCGGACACGGTGTGGTTGTTTCCACGCTGTTTTCTTGTTCTTCATGAACAAGAGAGTCAAGGAATATATCGCCTTGCGCCAGCGGACATTGAACATGAAGACGATGACAGACGGTGTCGTGGTAGGTTGTCTCCTCACGTACCTGTTTTGGGGCAGTTTTTTGCTACAGTGCGGAGACGTGGAACAGAACCCGGGACCACGAAAGGACAACTTGCGTCAGACCTGTCTGTCTAGTGGAGGTCGCAGTGCCAGCACAGAGAAGACCACAACTTCTTCACCTGTGACTTCTCAGCCTCCTGCCGCAGAGCCAACTCGGACCGAGCTGATGTTTATGCTTCAGTCTTTGCATGAAAAGTTTGATGTTATGCAAGAAGACATCAAGGACATCCGGGATGGCCACACCGCTCTGCAGGAAGAGGTCCAGTCCCTGAAGGAGGAAGTCACCGACCTACGTCGTGAAAACGAAGACATGAAGAAAAGAATGCAAGAAATGGAAAGGAAGGCAGACGACCTTGAGGGACGCTCGAAGAGAAATAACGTCATATTCTACGGTCTTTCAAGAAGTGACAAAGAGACACAGGCTGAATGCGAAGGTAGAGTCAACGACCTTGTGGTGGACACACTGGAGCTGTCTGGTGATATTCAATTCGACCGAGTCCACCGCTTGAACCCCCGGCCCAACTCACCCGTCATCGCGCGCTGTACCTTTTTCAGGGACAAGGAGGCGATCCTCAAAGCCAAATCCAAACTGAAGGGCAGCAATATCTTCATTGGGGAGGACTTTTCTCTACGAGTCAGGGAGGTGAGGAAGAAGCTGTCGCCACACCTGAAGAAGGCCAGGAGTGAGGGCAAACGAGCGACCATGATTTTCGATCACCTCCTGATCGATGGGAAAAAGTTCTACCTTGGGGAGGGGGACTCTCTTAGGGGAACGGACTAGGGGGGTGGCCTGCCTGTCTCGACACCGGTGACAACTGTAAAATGTGCACGAGATAGCTGTGCTGAATCAGTGAACTGGAGCGGGGTCAGTGACGAGAGCACAGTGAGTACAGAACCGGTTGACATTGTAAACATTGGATCTGCGGTGGCCCAGGGGTTGGGGGCAAATATTAACGTTGAGGAACATGTGCTTCATTCTGTCAGTGTACTTAATTCTGAAAATGTAAATGTTATTACTGGGGAGTCTGATGTTGTTTGTAATGTTGCTTCCAATGTAGTTAGAAGTAATATTCATGCAGAGATAGGATTCAAATATGTGTCACAAGTGCAAATTCTTGACCAACTGACAGATGAGATTGATGTAAGTGTTGCTGAGGAGTCATCTGAAAAGGGTAATGTTAACAGAGAGAAAAATTGTAATGAGGGGTCATCTCAAAAGGGTAATGTTAACAGAGAGCAAAATTGTACTGAGGGGTCATCTCAAAAGGGTAATGTTAATAGAGAGAAAAATTGTACTGAGGGGTCATCTCAAAAGGGTAATGTTAATAGAGAGAAAAATTGTACTGAGGGGTCATCTCAAAAGGGAAGCGAAAACAATGAGAGGAGGTGCAGTGAACATTGCGGCATAATGGATGAACGAGGGGGTGGAAGTGCTCAGCTGACTGAAAAAGGAAGAGTTTGTATGAATGAAAGAGAGTTACATGTTAGTGACTGTGGCTGTGCAGGAGAGCATGGGCTTTGTGTTTCATTTCTGCACTGGAATATAAATGGACTTCTATCCAAAGTTAACGATAAAGAGTTTCTGTCTTTTTTGTTAACATTTGATTTCATTTGCCTGGTAGAAACTTTTGTGGAAGATTTTCAAAATATTGCATTTGCAGGTTTTTCTCTTTTTTGTAAACCAGCGGTTCGATTTACCAAACAGGGTAGACGCTCAGGTGGTATAATATGTCTTATAAGAAACAAGTTTATATCTTATGTACAGGAAATTAAGACGAATTCCCCAAATGTTCTTGTGTTTCTGATTGATGGCAAATTGTTTGGTTTGCTTGAAGATGTAATATATGTGTGTTCATATGTGCCGCCTGAGGGTTCTCCTTACTATACTTATTTTGACATTGATAATGGTATATGTGCACTTGAAGAGTGTGTTTTTGATTGTATGCTTGAATATCATGATGCGTATGTAATTTTGTCTGGCGACTTGAATAGCAGAATTTCCAACCTTTCTCAGGATATTTTTGATGGGAATGATATACACAGTAAACAGTTTAGAAGTAATTCCATGTTTGTTGACAGCAGCAGAAAATCATCAGACAATGTAGTTAACAGTTATGGGAAATGTTTGTTAAATATGTGTACTGCACTTAATTTATGCATTATGAATGGTATATGCAATGGAGATACTGAAGGTCAGTATACTTACATATCAGAAACAGGTAATAGTGTCAATGATTATTTTCTGATGTCTATGGATTTGTTTCTCATTGTTTTTTCCACTTGCAAATTGATAGTAACAGAAAGAATAGAATCAGATCACCAACCCATTGAACTATATTTAAGATTTGGAGACAGAGTAAATGCTACATGTATGCACACATTGGATGGAAACCAGTTTACTGAAAAGTTTATGTGGAATAGTAATTTACATGGTACTTACACTCAGGCAATGAGTTCTGATGAAACACTACTAGTACTAGATCGTGCAACATATTTGATAGATTATGATTGTAATGCTGCATTGAACATGTTTAATGATTGCCTTAAGGTGCATGCAGAATGTATGAAAAAGAAAATTAATCTAACAATGCATGATAAACATAATGACTGGTATGATAGGGAATGCAGAGTAAGCAAGTTGAAAGCTAGAAGATTACTGAGGACTTTTAATCGTACCAAAGACAAAACTGATGGTGATGCCTACTGCGTGGCAAGAAGAGAGTATAAAAATCTGATTAAAAGAAAAGAAAAGGAATATAATGATTTGTTACTTGATAAACTTATATGTGCAGTAAATAATCAAAGAGAATTTTGGGAAACTGTACATAAAATTTCATTTAAAAGAAAACAAGTTCGAAGCGATTTAACGGTTGATGACTGGTTTAGACATTTCAAATGTTTACTTGAATTACAGACTTCTGCAAATGAAAGCTTTATAATTGAAGATGAAAATGATCAAAACTATAATGATAATAGTGTTGTGGACATTAGTTCCATGAACCGACCAATATCCAAAGAAGAAGTTTTACTTGTTATCAGAAATTTAAAAAATGGTAAAGCTGCAGGACCAGATGAAATTATCGGGGAAATGTTGAAATATGTTGGGGATGTAGTGGCTGATTTTTTTGTAAAGCTTTTCAATGCATTATTTGATAAGGGTATTTTTCCAGAAAACTGGACAGATTCTGTTGTAATCCCTTTGTTTAAAAAGGGTGATTTAAATAACCCAAGTAATTACCGAGGTATCTCATTGTGTGATATAAGTAGCAAAATGTATAGTACGATTATAAATAACAGACTTCAAGAATTCATAAATGAGTATAATCTGACGGGTGAATATCAAGCAGGATTTAAAAGGGGTTATTCGACTGTTGATCATATGTTTACGTTGATGGCACTAGTACAAAAACAATTCTCTTTTAATCGCAAATTATATGTTGCCTTTATTGACTTCGAAAAAGCATTTGACTCCATTGAGAGAAATTTATTGTGGCCTATTCTTTTGAAAAACGGTATCAGAGGTAAGATTTTTCGTTGTATTTATAGTATGTATACCAATGTTAAAACCAGAATTAGATGTGGTGCTAAGCTAACAGACTATATTAGTTGTACCCGCGGTGTCAAACAAGGCGATGTCTGCAGTCCTGTTCTGTTTTCATTATTCATTAATGAATTAGCATTAGAAGTGATCAGAGAGGGTAGGCATGGTGCTATGTTTATGCCTAATTATTTTGAACTGTTTATATTATTATTAGCTGATGATGTTGCTTTATTATCAGAAACTATTATTGGTTTACAAACACAGCTTAATAGTCTATATCATGCAGCTTCAGCTCTACACTTGAAAGTAAACATGGATAAAAGTAATATCATTGTATTTAGGAAAGGGGGGTATTTAGCCGCTAGGGAAAGGTGGACATATAATGGTATTGTTATGCCAGTTATTAATGCATATAAATACTTAGGAATTTACTTCTCCACTAGACTGAGTTTTGTGGCAGCCTGTAACAATCTTTGTAGCAGAGCAAAAAATGCTTTATTATGCATATTGCAAAAGTTATCAAAGTTAAAATGTAATTCTTTAAATACTTATTTGAAATTATTTGACTCACAAATTCAACCAGTAGTACAGTATGGTGCTGAGATATGGGGACTTGACAGAGCAGCATTTAATTGTGAAAAGGTTCATTTATTTGCATTAAAAAGATATTTGGGTGTAGAAACACGAACACCTAATGATTTTGTATATGGAGAAACAAACAGGTATCCTATTTATATAAATTCAGTTATGAAGTGCATTAAATACTGGCTAAAATTAGTAAGAATGCATGAGTCTAGATTACCTCACAAAGCCTACAAAATGTTATTCGATCTTGATGCACGTGGTAAAACAAACTGGGCTACTAACATACGTTCTAAGTTGTTCATGTTTGGTTTTGGTTATGTATGGCTTAACCAAGGTGTGGAAGGGATTGATGAGTTTCTTCGGGTTTTCAAGGAAAGGTTAATTCTGTGTAGATGGCAAGAATGGGACTTTCATGTAAAAAATAGTGAAAGATTTAATGTTTACAGAACTTTTTGCACTATACCTGATATCAAAACATATTTACTAATGAATCTAGATAGATATTTAAGGTATACAATGACAAGATTCAGACTGGGCATTTCCGATATTGCTGAACATAGTTATCGTTATAGAATGCAGAACGAGGCTGACTTATTATGTCCACTTTGCCAGATGGAGAAAGAAAATGAGGTGCATTTTGTTCTGTCCTGCCCTGTCTTGTATAATTTAAGAGTACAGTACATATCATTGAAATATTTTAAGTTCCCAAGTCAGTTTAGACTGTCGTTACTTATGGCATCAGCGCATGAACAAACTATTAGAAACCTATCAATTTATCTGTATAAATCGTTTAAGCTCCGATCTGTTCTTATGTCTTAGTGTATCCAGTAACGACTACATACGGACGATGTGTATAACGTAACTGAGTGTCATTAGCTACGCATGTAAGAGTTATCATTTAGCGTATATCATATATCATTTAAGTGTATAAATGTCATTTGAATACAATATGTTTCATGATGTGCATTATGTATTACTAAGGTGAGGACATAAATATTACTTAAAATTAAGGTATGTTATATTTATATTATCTGAACGAATGTCATTTTTCAATGCACGATGCAATGTTTATGAAGAAATTGTGACACCCTTTCATAAGGGGCAATGGCCTATAAATGAATAAACCATTCATTCATTCATTCATTCTCTCTCTCTCTCTTCATTTGCGATTATATTTTCATTAAATGTGGGATGATGATGAAGGGAATAACGGCATTAAAGTTGGGAAATTCCACATATGACTGATGACTTTAAAAATTAACTAAATGCTGAAACTGCTCAAAATGCGCATCATGACTAACAAGCAGGTGTTTAGAACACTTTAGCAAGGCAAGTGAATGTAGCGCTGACTTGCAGTGAGAATTTTGGAGAAGACAGCGGACATTTCAGTGCATTATATCAAATACATAACTGGTGAAGTTGTAATAAACACAGTCCATATACCATCCATGCACTTGGTGAGGAGCGGTACAACAGCTTCATTAAAGAAGTTTCAAACAGCTTCCACAGTAAGTCATTGACCCAGTTCGAGAAAAATTCTTCATCTTTTCTCAAGACATGGTGTAACAGTGACAACTTTGAAAAACAACTGTTCCTTGTTCTCCAGGTTACACACACACACACACACACACACACACACACACACACACACACATATATATATATATATATATATATATATATATATATATATATATATATATATATAAACGGAAACATGAACTTACAATTTCGGAATTTGATTTTGAATTTTTCAAACTCGAGAATCAAACCTGGCCCCCAGCACTTGCAAACTTTGATCAGATAAGACAAGGAACCAAAGCTAACACAATCTTTTGCCTTCAGGTGCGTGTAGCTGTCATTGTCTTGCCATACATCATGTGGCTTTTTGGTTCGCTATCACATGTTTATATTGTTTTTTTTATGTCAACAGGGCTAATAGTTTTAAATCTACTGCACGAAAAAGCGAATTTTGGTGGTCGAATAAAAGTAACTGCTTCAGCTGATACACGGGAAACTGGCTAGGCTTTCTGCGTGTTCATACGAACAATTATGAACTCTTCAAGTTCATTGCAGAGACTTTTGGAGAAAGCTGAAATTCGTAACAAGATATAGTTGCACTTCTTGCTGCACGTACCAGTTAACTGCAGTAAAGGAACTGTTGGTTGCTCTTGCGTCTTGAAAATTCAACAAATACCCAGCAGCCCACACAATTGCTGCCCTGCTTGGTCCAAAATACTTCAAAGCCTTGCCGACCTTCTATGCATTTACAGGGTGTGACTGTGTCGTTCTTTTCTGGTAGGGAAATGCATGGAATGGCATGGAATACAGGGGCTGCATACCCACAAAGTTTCTTGGGAACAAGAAGGATAGGAAACTGATAAAAAAAAGAAGCTTAGAGGTGAATTACGCAGGGGACAGAGGGAATTCAAATCAAAAGTAGAGAACAGTTTCAGACAGGAAAATGACAGATGCATGGGATGGGTTAAAAATTATCACTGGAGAAACGAAAAGGAAAACAGTAGCTTGTAAAATGAAAAAGGATGAACAGATTGATTTTTCAAATAAACTGAATGATTTTTACTGTCGCTTTGAAAGGAATGATCTGGGAAGAGAACTGGATAGTGTTATCTCACAGTTGCAGGAAAAGATCAAAGATAGGAACATAGGTGAAGACTTTGAGATCGATGCAAAAGTTGTTGAATCTTTATTTTTAAAACTGAATGTCACGAAGGCAGTTGGCCCCGACAATATCTGCGGAAAATTACTGAAAACATGTGCTTCCCAGTTGTGTGACGTGTTCTGTAAAATTTTCAACTGGTCTCTGAAGGACTGCTCTGTCCCCAGCATCTGGAAAATAATCTACTATCTGTCCTATCCCCAAGAAAAAGAACCCAGCCGCACTAAATGATTACCGTCCTGTTGCCCTGACTTAAGTAGTGATGAAATGCTTTGAAAAAAATTATTCTCCAACATCTTTCTTTCACTGAACAGCAGCTTGACTCTCTTCAGTTTGCTTATAAAGCACACAGAAGTACTGACGATGCCATCCTAACTCTCCTTCATAATGCTTTCCTTCATTTGAATAACACGGGATCTTTTGTTCGTATCCTTTTTGTTGACTTCTCTTCTGCTTTTAACACAATACAACCTCATCTCCTTGCCCTCAAACTGCTAGGCATGGATGTTGATCCGAAGCTTACTCTTTGGATAGTAAGTTTTCTTCTCAATAGAACTCAGTCCGTCCGCTTTCATTCTGCCCACTCTTCTCTAAAATCTACTTCTACTGGTGCACCCCAAGGAACAGTGCTGCCCCCTGTTCTTTTTACGCTGTACACAAATGACTGCAGAGGTACGGAGGAAACTCCTGTCATAAAATATTCTGATGATTCAGCAATTGAAGATCTGTCCAACTCTGATGCTATTTATTTCAGTGAAATTAAAAAGTTCTGTTCCTGGTGTGAGAAAAACTATCTGGATCTCAACGTATTGAAAACAAAAGAAATGTTAATAGATTTTCGGAAAGACCCCTTGCCTGTAGCTGACCTTGTTATTGATGATCAAACAGTGGAGAGGGTCAATGAATATAGATATTTAGGGACCATCTTAGACAATAAGCTGACTTTTGACAGAAATGTTGATTCCATTCATAAGAAATGTTTTTAGAATGTTTCTAGAATTTTTTGTTTACAGAAGCTTAGAAATGTTGGTATAAATTCAAATATTCTTCAAAGTTATTATCGATGTTGTATCGAGTCCGTGCTCACAGTTTCATTTATGTGGTGGTATGGAAGTTTGGGAGTGAGGAGTAAGCGTGTTTTGAACGCTGTCATGAGTGTATGCAGTAAAATTGTGGGAGTGAAACAAGCTAGTATGCAAGAGCTGTATGAAAGTCGAGTGGTTAAAAAAAGCAGGCAGATAGCAACTGACGACACCCATATTTTAGCAAAGTATTATGAGCTATTGCTATCAGGACGACGCTACAGAACTTTTAAGTTGAAATCCAGAGCTCTGAAGACTTTTATTCCACGTTCAATCCACATTTTAAATTCTTGAGAACTCTGTGTGTGTGTGCGTGTGTGTGTGTGTGTGCGCGCGCGCGCACTCTCATGTGAGATGTGTGAAAGTCCGTGCATGATAGGCTGTACCTTGTTCTAGTTGTGGTGTGTGTATGTGTGTGTGTGTGTGTGTGTGTGTGTGTGTGTGTGTGTTTACTGAGCTTAAAAACGTGACAATTGGTTATAATGAATGTGCAATATGTAGGAGGAATAATGTGCAATATGCAGGATGAATGTACAATGGAATATGTCTAATGCTAACGTCCATATTCTAAATATATTTCTGTTTAATAATTACGATGTAATAATTCATTGCAATGTTTTTAAAAGCGAATATGTGAAATGCTTTTATTTGAGAACATATGTTTATTACTCTTGTTTAATCAAGTAATCCGCGTGTGTGGGGTGGGGGCTGGTGCGGGTGTGTGCTGATTATCTGGTTGTAGTTTTCCGCAATTCATCTTTATTCTTATCTTATCTGTCTATTATAATCAATGTGCAGTATAGTAGGCTATGTTTATAATTATATTCAAATAATGTTTCTTAATTCTTTCTGTTTTTACATTACGAATACTAGTTATTACCTGCAGTGTGTGGATGTATGTATGAAACGATGTATGTGATATTTTTTACATTTGTATCTTCGTAATATTCGTAAAAGCTGTTGTTGACTTTTACAGTTATGGTCCCCATGTTGTTTACTTGTCTATGTTGTGATAATGCACCTGACCAAATTTCTCCAGTTGGAGATAATAAAGTTATTCTTATCTTATCTCATCTGGTTTGTGATAGAACAGTCAGAAGATAGAAAAACAAAACATTCAAACTGGTAGATTTTTTCAAATTTTCTCAAACATTCATAAAAATTTGTGTCAGACATAATCAAATTTGCCCCAATCACTTGACATGGACACGACACGCAGTTTTCGGGTGTTGCAATCAGTTTGCTGTCTTTTAATGGCATCCGATCTAAACAAAACACCGCTGTTTAGAACACTCAGAACTTTTTGCGGTGGTGAACCTCCAAATGAATGAGACAGACTAATAGACTGACAGATACAGAAAGAGAACAGAATGCTCCATATGGTGGTGTTTCCCAAAACTTCCAGTGAAACACTCAACGTCACAAACTCGCCCCCACCCCACCCCACCCTGTTCTGTCTGTCTCTTTCTTTCTCTCTGATGATCCATCATGTTTCTTCTTCAGAGCATTCATATTTGGAGCAATTGTAACCTTGTAGGATGTAGTGAACTATTGCCTCTCATTTCTAGTGTTTCGTTGAAATTTGTTTTTATGTTCTTGGAGACTTTGTATTGGTATTTATTCACTTACACCTTCATGAAGGGCCATGGACTGATGAATCTGTGTGTGTGTGTGTGTGTGTGTGTGTGTGTGTGTGTGTGTGTGTGTCTGCGTTCGTTTCTTATCCGTACGGTTTATGGGGAGTGACGTGATATATATGCAATATCTTTCTGAGCTTCAGTATCAGTTCTGTCTGTCTTGGTTTGTTATTTAAAAAAAATTTTTTTATAATATAAACGGAGGGAAAACAAAGAAACAAACGAACATGCATACTTACATGTGTGTGTGTGTGTGTGTGTGTGTGTGTGTGTGTGTGTGTGTGCGCGCTTGCGCTTGCGCTTGCGCTTATTTCAAATCATTTGTCATACGTTTAACGAATCTGATGTCAACCACCATTGTAAAGTGCTGTATCCCATTCAGTACACTTGCGTCAATGTCGGTCAGTATCAGCCTCTCCTCTCTCTCTCTCTCTCTCTTAATTTAAAGTTTCATTCGAGCTCCCCCCACCTCCCACCCCCTCCCCCCCTTTTTTTAAAAATTAAAAATTTTTTTTTTAAACAAAACAAAACAAACAAACAAACAAACATGCACGCAGGGAAAGAGAAATGACATAATGGTATGTGCCGTATTTCAATGCTGAAATGAGATGTTGAAATATGAACATTTTACATCATTCCTATTATTTCTTTTAATTGTTTCACAAAGTCAGAGAAGTTGCTGTCGTATGGGACTGTCAAGTGTACGCATTATGGTATTCATGAAATTGATAATAATCATGATAAGCGAAAAAGCGCTGATTTTTCGCTTCTTCGATGAATTGTCAGCACTCTGGAATCAACAGTCATTCCTAAAGCTCTAGGAGTATAGATGGAAAATAAATCACAAAGGTATGTGGGTGCAATATGATTTATATCAAAACACATGGTAGCTGATTTGTAATCTGCCCTGTGGACAGCTGGTGTGATTTCTCAAGCAGAGGAATTAATTTTGGGTTTGCCTGGATGTTCTAAACATCAACAGCACAGTTCTGGGTTTTCTGAAGTTTAGAAGGGAATGTCGGAGATGCCAGCCAGACCAGAACTGGCATAATGGATGCGAGAGAGAACAAGTTTAGATTGCTTTGGTGGCTTGAACTGTGAGGTAGTGACGAATTGTGTTGATTCTTTTCAGTTCAGTGGAGGCAGCCTGACATATTTCATGAACATAATATTTCATACTTATCAAACATGACACACACGATACGGACGGATTCTGAAACAATGATAAAATAAATGTCACTTTTACCAGTGGTTAATGTCAGGGTCTGATCCATGTTTCTTGTATTTCCAGTGAACAGAGCTTCAAACTTTGTGTGACCCAGTTGTCATATACTTTTCGACATTCAATGTTTCACGTCAAATATGCAAGATTCGATCACCATTGAGAGTTGTTGAGCTGTTATCATCAGCAATTTGAGCCTGATGTAGAGACTGCGATTCAAAGAAGTGAAAGAGTAGTTAGGTGATGGAGGCACATGGAAAGCAGGGGACTCAAAAGCCCAGACGGACTCCAGCTGAAGTATGGAACCACTCTCCAATAGCACCATGTGTGAGCGTCGCAATATGCGCTTTGTGGTATAATGGCTGGATGCTGCTGATAAACATTTGCCTAATGTTAACTTCTTTTCGTCGTGGTTCATAGTGCTTCTTGCCATATTTTGTCAAAAGCCTTCTTGAAATCTATAAAGACGTGGTAGAATTCCCTCTGGTGTTGGAGGTGTATTTTTTTGCAAAGGGAACCCTGTTTAAAGATCTGTTCGATGGTACTTCTGCCTTTGTAAAATCCAGCCTGTTCTTCACCAGTGATGGTATCTGCGTATAGCTGTAATCTGTTGGGAATAATTTTTAGCATTACCTTGCTAGAATGCTTGATCAAACTGATGGTGCGGTAGTTTTGAACGTGTTGGGGATTTTCTTTCCTAGAGAGGATGATGATAAGTGATTGGGTTCATGCTGTAGATCATTAGCTCTGTACCAGAGTTTGTTGCAAATGGCAGTTAGAATGTCAATTACTACCAATCCGCCATGTTTCAAGAGTTCTGCGGGAGTGTTGCCGATGCCCGTAGCCTTACCACATTCTATCGGCTTCACTGCTGTTAACAACCTCCTCCCGGAGTACTGGATAGTCAAAATCATTTGATTAATCTTGCACTGTTTGTAACTTGGGTCTCCTTTGCTCTGGATGTTGTAGAGGTCAGAGCAGTACAGTACTCAGTCCACCTTTTTACGATGTCTTGTTCCTGTGTGAGAGAGTTGTCATCTTTGCCCTGGCCTTTAAGACAAGATTAACTGTTGTCAGAGAGACTGGACTGCTGTAAAACGGCAGGTTCGTGAACATCAAACACGTTCTGCGGCAATGCAGGAGCATGTCATGAACAATGGTATCAAAGTAATAATCAGGAACGTATCCATTAACTTCATCAAAATTTTATCAACCAGTAAATTTTATGAAAAAGAAAACAAAAACAACACTGAAATCGTGTGATCAACCATGCACTGAAAAACATATTATATTAGAAGAAAAGAGCATAAAATGGTATAATGATGAAAATAATCCAGACATTTAAAAAAAAAAAAATTTGGACTTGGTAAACAACTCAACAGCTGGACACCAAACAGGATCACATGTTTAGTTCTTCTTTCACTTCTGGCAGCAGTCAACGTCAATGTTTGATACACATTATCCTGCACTTATGCACGAACGCACTCAAGCAAGTGTTCTCTCTCTCTCTCTCTCTCGGGGTGCACTTCCGGACGTCAAAAGGTAAACAAGTGCCGACAGAAGCTCCGACGTTTTTTGACAATTCTTTGCACCCGAGTGCTTGCTTGAGTCCGAGGACTGGTCAACAGTTACTATGCCAGAGGTGGCTTTAAGTTTTCGAGCCGTTTGTGGAGGGTTCGTGCCTGTATACATGAATTTCATGTATCGACGTGCAGTTGAAAGGAAATCTCTGTTCATTTGGACATTGAAGCTGCGAAGACTGCAAGACGGTGTCGTCGTTGGTTTTCTCCTAGCCTATTTGTACCTGGGCGTTTTTCTGCATCGATGTGGGGACGTGGAACTGAACCCTGGCCCTGGACCCAGTGGGAAGGCAGACAACCTGCGACAGACCCGGATGATGAGCTCTGGTGGTGGTACCTCTGCGTCAACGTCTTCCCCATCAAGAATGTCAGGTGAGCCGACGCTGAAGGACATTATGGGCGCCATCAACAACTTGAATTCTAGTTTCAAAGAAATGAAAGTGGACTCTGGTGAAATGAAAGATGATATCAAGCAAGTGAAGGACATATGTACAGGGCTACGTGAAGAACTGACTTCTGTAAGAGAGTAAGTGTCAGACTTGAGACGGGAAAACGAACATTTAAAAGAGCAAAATGATAAACTGTGTGAGCGAGTGGAACATCTGGAACAAAAAAACTGACGATTTAGAGGGACGTTCTAAAAGGAACAACATAATCTTTTATGGTATATACAGACATGACAAGGAAAGTAGAGAGGACTGTGAGGGCATTGTAAAAGACGTGTTGACAGACAAACTGGAACTAGCAGAGGATTTAGAGTTTGACATACTCCACCGACTGAACAGAAAGAGTGACTCCCCTATCATTGGACGATGCACTTTCTACAAAGACAAAGAAAGGGTACTCAGTGCCAGACAAAAACTTAAAGGGACTAACATTTTCATTGGGGAGGACTTCTCGACACGAGTGAGGGAGATTAGGAGGAAACTGGTACCTTTCTTGAAAGAAGCCAGAAAGGAAAATAAAAAAAAGCGTCCATGGTCTTTGATCATTTGATCATAGATGGTAAAAATTTTGTCTCGGCAGTGACCAACAGCTCAAACCAATGGCATAACAATCTGGCCGGCCTGTTTTCAATGATATTTTTTCTCAATCATTCAACCAGAAAGATTATTTTGTAAACAATGTAAATAGTTTATCGGGAACACGTAAATCTTTGTCACCGCTCAACGTAAATTTTGCCCCTGCATTCCCCGCTCATTCCCCACGTGCAAATACAACAGTTTCGCAGTGTGTTGTCACGGCGGGTGACACTGCAGATGTGTTAACGCGGTCTCCTGACTGCAGTGTTCAGGTACACGGTGTCAGTCTGCCTGTGACCTTGAGGCATTCACACACTGAATCAGTTTTGATAAATGATAATGAATCAGTGGCGAATATAAACAGTGACGTGAATGATGTGATGCATGTAAGAAATATGGAGAATGGGCTGCATGGGATACTTGATGAAGATGCAGATAGTGTGTATGTTAACTCAGAACGAGATGAAAACTTGGAATGCATGCGTGGGGATGGAGTGAGTGATTCAGATTCGAATGGAAACGGCGTGTCATTTTTACACTGGAATATTAATGGGTTGATGTCAAAACTAAATGAACAAAATTTTATCTCCTATGTTAAATTGTTTGATATTGTGTGTCTTGTGGAAACGTTTGTAGAAAATGTGGAGTTACCTATATTTAAGGATTTCAAAATGTTTTGTAAACCAGTGATTCAGTTTACACGACAAGGAAGACGGTCAGGGGGGATAATTTGTTTGGTCAAGAATAAACTTTTACAATTTGTGCAAGAAATCGATTGTGACTGTAATAATGTTATTATGTTTAACATTTCTAAAAGCCTTTTCGATCTACCAAAAGATATTTTATATTTTTGTACTTATATCCCACCAGAAAATTCCCCATACTATTCTTTCTTTGATGTTGACAGTGGCATCAGCATGCTTGAAGAAATTATGGTCGATGCTTTTTTAAAAAATTCCCAGAAAAATATATACTCCTCAATGGTGACTTGAATAGCAGAACAGCAGACGTTGCTCAGAATGTGTCTGGTGATAGAAGTAAATATTTTTGTGTGAAAAGTGACTCGAGCCATGTTAGTAGATGTTCTGAAGACATTGTACTTAATAATTATGGTAAATTGTTATTGAATATGTGCACAGCTTTAGATTTATGTATTGCGAATGGTGTTTGTAATGGCGACCATCAAGGTCGTTTCACATACATCTCAGATACAGGAAACAGCGTTAACGACTATTTTTTTATGTCTATTGATTTATATTCAATCATTCATTCATCAGCAAGTTTGTTTGTAGCTGAACGCATTGAATCTGATCATCTCCCTTTGGAATTTCACATTAATTTTTTTACAAGCCTCTAACCTTACTTTGAATAGAAATAAAAAAGCACAATTCATTGAAAAATTACGGTGGCAGGACGATGGTGCTCATGCTTTTTGTAGTTTGATAAATCAAGAAGAAAATTTACAAGTAGTGGAAATAGCAACAAATCTTATTGATGATGACATAAATGGTGCTTTAAGTAGGTTTAACAACTGCATTATGAAACAAGCCGAATATATGAAGAAGAAAATCATATTAAACGATAGTGACAGGAATAATAAGTGGTTCGGTCAAGAATGTAAAATAGCTAAATCCAAAGCTAGAAAACTGTTGAGTTTTTCGAAAAACATTAAAAACCGAAGACAGCATAGAATGTTGTAAAGCACGAAGGGAATACAAGAACGTGTTAAAGAGAAAGAAAGAGACATATAATGAATCATTACTGACTAATTTGATTAGCTCCATGCATGATCAAACTGATTTTTTGGCAAAATATACACAGAATTTCATGCAAGAGAACTCGTATAAGTAGCAACAACATTTCAGTTGGTGGATGGTATCAACACTTCAAAGAACTCTTAGAAAAAGACGTAGAAGATGATGAAGATACTGAAATGATGAATGAAAATAGTTGCTTAGATAGTCCTATCTCAAGAGATGAAGTTATGACAGCAATTAAAAAACTTAAGAATGGAAAATCGGCTGGCCCAGATGGAATGATAGGAGAACTGTTTAAAAATGTTGGTGATGTTATAGTTGAATTTTTTGTTAAATTTTCAATGCTTTGTTTGATAAAGGAGTGTATCCAAAAAAAAAATGGACAGAATCTATCATTATTCCACTTTTTAAGAAAGGAGCAGTTGATGATCCTGGTAATTATAGAGGAATTTTCGTTTGTGATATAAGTAGCAAAATGTACAGTTCATTTATAAATAGCAGATTGCAAAAATGGGTAGTAGAGAACAATATCACCGGTAAATATCAAGCTGGCTTCAAAAAAGATTATTCAACTGTCGTTCAGATGTTTACACTTCTAGCCATTATACAAAAACAGTTTTTATTAAATCGTAAATTGTACGTAGCCTTTATAGATTTTGAAAAAGCCTTTGATTCTGTTTCCAGAAAATTACTTTGGCCAATACTTCAAAAGAACGGTATTAAGGGTAAGCTGTATCGATGTATTAAGAGCATGTATAATGTTGTTAAGTCAAAAGTGAGATCTGGTAATGAATTTACAGACTATATTATATGTACACAAGGTGTTAAACAAGGAGATGCATGTAGCCCTGTTCTTTTCTCATTATTCATAAACGAATTAGCTTTAGAAATAATTGCCAATGGAAGACATGGTGCAACACTCTTCTCCTGATGTCATTGAATTATTTATATTGTTGCTTGCTGATGATATTGCCTTGGTGTCTGAGACCCCAGTTGGTCTTCAAACTCAATTGAATAACCTATACAATGCAGCTTCCAGACTTCAACTTCATGTTAATATGAAAAAGAGTAATATTGTGGTTTTCAGGAAGGGTGGTTATTTGGCAGCAAGAGAAAGATGGTATTTTAATGGTTAACTCATGTCTATTGTGAATTGTTACAAATATCTTGGAATATTCATTTCTACTCGCCTAAGCTTTACATGTGCCTGTCAGGACCTTGCAAGTAGAGCAAAAAATGCTTTGTTATGTATTTTGCAAAAAGTGTATATGTTGAATAAGTCATTAATTGTGTTCTTAAAACTGTTTGATGCCTAAGTACAACCAGTTGCTCAGTATGGTGCTGAAATATGGGGTTTAGACAAAGCTGCTATATACATATCTATTTGCTCTTAAGAAATTTGGGGGGTTTATATCAAAACACCAAATGGTTTTGTGTACGGAGAAACAGGTCGTTACCCAATATATATAAATTCGTCCTTGCAATGTGTTAGATACTGGTTAAAGATTGTACGTATGAGTGAAGAACGTTACCCTATAAAGCGTATAAAATGTTATTTGACTTGGAATTACGTGGTAAAAAATCTTGGTTTCTGGTATTAGATAATTTTTGTTTGAAAATGGATTCGGTTTTGTATGGATGAATCAAGGTGTTGAAAACACACATATCTTTTTAAAAGAACTTCGTCAACGACTGATTGATAATAGATGGCAAAACTGGGAAGAACATGTGCAGAGCAGTGATAGATATTCTTTTTATAGTACATTTAAATCATCTGTAAATTGTGAACAATATCTACTGCTTGATATTGACAGACATATAAGGTATTTTATGACAAGATTTAGATGTGGAATATCGGACATCATGGTGCATCATAACCGTTATAAAATGTATACAGGTGTGAATTTATTGTGTCCTCTGTGTAATAACGAAAATGAAGATGAAATACATTTTCTGCTTTGTTGTCAGGTTTATCGTGATTTACGTATAAAGTATATTCCACAAAAGTATTATCAGGATCCTTCCCTGTTCCGGACTGCGTTGCTTATGGAAGAGAACCAATATTAAGGAATGTGTGTATGCATTTATACAAAGCTTTTAAGAGACGCACCATTATGCTTAGCTGATTTAACTAACTGCTTTTGTAATGTCTTCTGTCAGTATATTACTGTTTCAATGAGTTACTCTGAAAATGTGTGTGAATTATTCACAAATACTGTACCCCCTTCAGAAGGGGCCATGGCCTATACTGATTAAACTGTTTGAGTTCGAGTTCTCTCTCTCTCTCTCTCTCTCTCTCTCTCTCTCTCTCTCTCTCTCTCTCTCTCTCTCTCTCTCTATATATATATATATATGTGTGTGTGTGTGTGTGTGTGTGTGTGTGTGTGTGTGTATGTATGTATGTATGTATATATCACACACACACACACACACACACACACACACACACACACACACACACACACACATTGAATTAGAATAGTTATATTGACTCTTGCGCGTGAGTTAAACTGAAAAGAAAAGAATGCCTGAGTAGTTGAATCACCCATTCAGTCACTCGGATATCATTTTTTTTCGTTCAGTGAAGTGAAAGACACATGAAAATCCAGCAAGTGTAAAGGAAAGAAAACTGGAACACTTGAACTGGTGTTGCTATTTTCACGAACTTTATCCATATTATTTTTCTATTTTTTCCTAATGACATGACATTGACACGCCACAAAATACATAAGTGCTGCAAGCAAACGGTTTCATATCTGTCAACAGTGGCTGATAAAAACAAAATAGAAACAATACACCACTGTTTATGCCATAAGAATGTTTCCCAATGGAAAACTCCAAATGAATGAGATAGACCGAGACACAGTCATTACGAACTGAATGCTCACGCTCCAGATGACGGTGTTTCCAAAAGCATTTCCAGTGAAACGCCCAACGTCACAAACTGATCCTGTACACCTCACCTCCCTCTCTGTCTCTCTCTTAGTGTCAGTAAGGATCGTGGGGAGCGACGTGATGAGTCACCACAGTGTCGTTTTAAGCTTCAGCTTCAGTTTTCTGTTGAATATGAAGGGAGGATCTCTCTCTCTCTCTCTCTCTCTCCACACACACACACACACACACACATACGTATATATATATATATATATATATATATATATATATATATATGTACGTGTGTGTGTGTGTGTGTGTACTTACTTTGCATCATCAAAGACGTACAGACATGACGTTTTCATGATCAGACATCATTTCATCTCTGTCCACAGAAGACTCCAGTTCGAACATTGGTCCACTGGAACATTCTGCATGGGGGTTTTCTTCTTCCATCATTTTTCTCTCTGTTTCGTTGGAGGCATTTAGTTTATGAATCTGTTCTGTTCCTTCTATTTCATGGCAACTATTTATGCCATGTTTCTTTTGTTCATTGACCAATGGGATGAAATGTTCATCACTTGAGGAACATGCCTCATGGTCTACGAATTGCTCCTTATCAACTTTAATGATAGCATTATTTCCAGCTGTACTTAGTTCACCTTTGCTAAGGCGTTCCTCCTCTGGGTGTGCAATAGGATCATTTTTACCTTGCTGCTCAATTTTTATGCGTTGCGAAAATGATGACATCCACACACAATGAGAAGAAAGTATCCTGTCTGGAATCTTGAGACCTTCATCAAAAAGAAATGCCGAAGAAGTGGTCATACTGCAATTCGTTTGCACACGACTGTCCTCTCTGCAAATATTATCACATTGCTTGAACTGTCCATGCCCTGGAAGCGTTTCTTCTGTGTGTATTTCTTTCCCATTGCAAAATTTCTGCTTTGAGGAAGATGGCTTCGATGCAGAATCCTCAGTGTGGATTTGTGGTGACGATGTCGCCAACACTGCTATACATGGCTGTGGAGTTTCTACATTGCATGTTAGAGTTGTTGAGTCAGTAGCAACAACTGAAGGAGCCAGATAACTTGGATTCATTTGTGTGGGCTTTGTGAAAAACTGTGTAAGTTCTACAGTGCTTGTTTGAGTGAAGTCAGAAGATGAGGGAGACGCCCAGCTTGAATTCCTTTGTGTGGAATGTCTAAAAAGTCTAGAATTGGATTTCTGCACTGAATGAATTGTACTTTCAATGTCAGTTGGCGAACCCCTTCTACAGCACAAGATTCTCTTCATTGCATACTTAAATTTGGAGTTACTGAAAGCATAAAGAAAAGGGTTGACAAATGAGTTAGCGTGACTAAGTACTATGGCTGCCAGCAGCCAGTCAAAAGGAGCACTGTTTTGGGGGGAAAACACTGTTATGCAGTTCATGATGTGGACTGGAAACCAGCACACAGCAAACAGGATGATGACATAGGCCAAGCCCTTGGCACCCCTCACTTCCCGTTTCTGTTGTTGTAAATCTCTTAAGAACAACTGTATTTGAGCTTTTGTTCGCTGCCGTTGTTTACGAATAATATGAAATATGTAGATATATATCACAAGCATAATTAAGAGGAGTGGAACAGTCATGCCAAAGAAAGTGAGATAGACCATATATCTCAAGTCAATTACAACGGTAAAAGCACAGAACTCAAAACCTTCACTGCCCAAATGCCAACCCATGAGAGGAATCAAACCAAAGAAAATGGCGATGATCCATGTCAGTGTCACCACCAGAAGAGCTCTTTTCTTCGTCATCACACGTTGATAGAGGAAGGGGTTTTTCACAGCCACAAATCGCTCTACAGCAACACCCAGCAAACTTAAAATGGAGATATTGGTAAGGAGTACTACCAAACTGTTCACAAAAACACAGCCGTAAAAATTTCTAGGTAGCCCCATGTAAGATAAAATAACTGTGGGTGGGATGATAAGACCAACCAGGGCATCAGCTGCTGCCAAGCTGCCGATGAAACAGTTTGTTACAGTACGAAGGGAGCGTGTTTTCATGATAGCCACCAGCACAAGACTATTGCCGAACACCGAAAACGCTCCTGTCAAACATTCTGCTGTCACATACGCGATATCTCGGGGTGTCCATTGTATTCCACTCATCACGTGAAAATATGTCACAAATAACTATATATTACAAGCAGCCTGATTTACGTTGAACTGTTTATCAATGATTCGTATTTGTTAGTGCACCGTAGATGTCATGAATCGGTCAGATCAGGATCACTTTCAAGTTATATGTGGGAGTGATATGGGATTTATATACTCTGGTGTTTTGACATGTATATTCATGCTTGGTCATGACATACCCTCACTTCTGGTTCAAGAATGTGAACATTGCCGTCACCAGCAGTTTAAAACAAATCTTTCACTTCATCCTGTCTGCATGTTCATGCATGTCAAATGACAGCTTGCATGTCAGCATCGTCCAGGTGGATTTCGATCTTCAGCCAGCTTTTCTTGACTGAGGCCTTTCCACAAATCACCAGTGCTGTTCCTTCAGTCTGTCATCAAAGACCCGCAGCCACCTGCAACATAAAAAACATGATTTAAAAATATAAGAAAGCAAACTGTTTAATGAATTTCTTGAGGAAGGCATATGAAGATGCAGTTAGAATACAAGGCCAGGTACCATGAATTGGGAGAAAACTTAATTGTTGATAAAAGCGCCTAAATCGTCATGACAGAATGGATACGTTGAGGGGGGATGTAACGATTGACAGATTTGCCCTTCACTTCCGCGCCGGTTAGTGTACATATAGTTCTGCTGCCTACACAAGTTAGTTTTTGAAGAAGTTGAGTGTGAAAGTAAAGCAAATCAGAATATTTCCCCTAAGAGCGTGATAGGTAGTAATCCACTGGACACATGGTAACCTGTGTGCATGTGTGTATGTGTGCATATGTGAATATATATATATATATATATGTGTGTGTGTGTGTGTGTGTGTGTGTGTGTGTGTGTGCGCGCGCGATTTCTCATAAACCACAGTTTGACATTGCTTTGGGGGATCCAAATATTGATATCTAAATGGACAGACAATCCTTCTTTCTACTCAAGCTTATAGGACCAACATGATCATCATCACATATTCCACACAGCGTTAAGGTGTTATATCGACACCCTACTTAGAACAGGCAGTCGGAGAATATACGTGCTATATAATACATAAATAAAATGCAGAACATCTGTCACAATAACAGTTTCTGAAGGCCTCACTGAAAGTCATACTTGTGGTGTTTTTACGTCTATCATTAATCCAAGATTTGTGGGAATCCCAATATATTCGTTTCGGTGGGTTATGGAAACAATAACATACCCAGCGTGCACATCCCCGAAAACGGAGTATGGCTGCCTACATGGCGGGATAAAAAAACAAACAAAAACGGTCATACACGTAAAAGCCCATTCGTGTACGTGCGAGTGATCATGGGAGTTGCAGCCCTCGAATGAAGAAGAAGAAAGCCTTGTTCTTAAATGAAAAAAATGGTGGGTGAAGGGGTGGAGGGGGAGAGGGGTTCACTGCCAAAGGCTAACGCCGCCAAAGGATACGAACAAGGCCATTTCTTCTAGCCTACACAAATCACTTGTTTTCGTTGTGATTGTCTGTAGAAATCAGAATGAAGTAATGAGGCTTATCCTACTGAAAGAAGTGGAAGACACCCCAGTTGAGAGCGTGTGATGACGGACACAACAGCCGTGTGGTTAAAGCATTGGACTTTCAATCTGAGGGTCCCAGGTTCGAATCTCGATAACGGCGCCTGATGGGTAAAGGGTGGAAATTTTTCCGATCTCCCAGGTCAATATATGTGCAGACCTGCTTGTGCCTGAACCCCCTTCGTGCGTATACACAAGCAGAAGATCAAATACGCAGGTCAAAGATTCTGTGATGCATGTCAGTGTTCGGTGGGTTATGGAAACAAGAACGTACCTAGCATGCACACTCCCGAAAATGGATTATGGCTGCCTACGTGGTAGGGTTAAAACGGTCATACACGTAAGAGTCCTCTTGTGTACATACAAGTGAACGTGGGAGTTGCAGCCCACGAACGAAGAAGACCCTGTGATATCTTCTTGACCTTCCCTTAATGCAGGCCAGACACAAGTTAAAACAAGATAAAGCTGATTTCAAAGCATTAGAAAATCATGAAAACCCACTGCATGATGCGGTGAAGGGATCAAAAGACACTCATGTAGGACATGCAAATCATGGATGGGACTATCAATGGAGACCACACAGCCAGCCACAAGAAATGAAACACACAAGAGAATGGGAAAAATACTTGAAACATATCCACGACATTGTCATATCACCCACCCTTTGTGGAGCTCCGGGCAGTATGAGGCATCATGGAATAACTATATATATATATATATATATATATATATATATATATAACTGTAGAGCCCTTGACGTTGAAGTTGTGAGAGAAACAAGCAAGCTGACAGACTTGCTAGTAGCGAAACAACAAGCTGCCGAAATCAGAGAAGATCTGAAGGTGTAAGAAATGTTAAAGTATACTTGAAAAATCAGGTACAAGGCTGTTAGACCACTAACGCCCTTAAAGAAGGAATAATGGATAAAGAAGCAGCCCTAAGAGCAAGGACCATTACCGGTCAAATGAATAATGGCATTATCTCCAAACCAACCAACAGTTCTTCGAATTGGACCAGTCTCTGGGCCTTGCTATAACAGTACAATGAAGAAACATGGTAGGTACGCTTATGACCAAGAAGAGGTGGATAAAAGTGGTTGTGACTTCAGAAGCAGTACAGTTTCAGTTCAAGATGTCACTGCCTTTGGACACATCCATGCAGGCTGCACCACACCAGATGCCTGACCAGCATCATACCCCCAACGCGCATTGTCAAGCCTTGAATGCATGTGTGAATATTTGTGTACCTATCATAGTGGATTTCTTCCACAGAATTTTGCAAGATGGCAACATTTGTGTTCCCACGAGTTCTTTTTCAGTGCGCCAAGCGTGTGCTACACACGGGACATTGGTTTATCGTCTCACCCGAATGACCAGACGCTCAGTTTAATTTTGCAGTCAAACGCTGGAGAAACGGCGAGAGCGGAAATCAAATCCAGGATCTTACGGGCAATGTATTGGCAGATAAGCGTCTTAACCTCTCTACCACCTTCCTCCCTTCAAAAGTGGCCTGTATTTGTGAGTGTCTTAGTATTTGTATGTGTGTTGGTGCTCAGGTCAGTGTGTGTGTGTGTGTGCGTGTCTGTGTGTGCGCGCGCGCGTGTATATGTGTGTCTGTCTGTCTGTGAAAGAGAGAGAGAGCGAGCGAGCGAGAGAGGGGATTGTTGGAGCTGGGTGCAGATGTATGCAAGTATCTCGTGTGCCATACCTTTTGTTGAGCCTTGTGTTGGATTTACTCAATATGTACGTGTCTGTGTGCATATGTGTGTGCGTGTGTTTGTGTGTGTGCACACGCATGTGTGCATGAATGCTGAACCGGGTCCATTTAAAAAAATCAATCAGTTGCCTTATGTGTATATTTTTCATAGTCAATTTAATTTCATTACTTTTTCATTTTATGGTCGATTCATTTTATTCTATTCAGTTTCATGTTTTTCCAGTGTTTGGTAGGCTCTCTTTGGTAGATATGTGCATAGGTCTGGCATATGCTCCCCCACATTCAATCCGGCCCTAAAGTTTCTCATGTATAGCATGCGTTGATCCGTCCACACCCTGCAACACCTCCTTGAACGTAAACCGAGCGAGGCGACTCAAGCAGAGGTTAAACTTAGGGATGTGTGATGAGATGTGCTGTTTGATGTGTTGTTCAACAGTCTTTGGAAACAACTCATGAAACAGAGATCAATATTTAATTTGCAGGATCAGCATGTTCTCCTGGATTATGAAGAGGGAGAACACTGCCTGTTTGAAAGGTTTGGGGGAAATGGTCTTTGTCAATACAAAAGTTGTAACTGTAAATATATGCGAGATACTATAATATATGGAGCACTTGGCTTATGTGCATACGCGCGCGCGTGTGTGTGTCCATGGTAAACGTTAACGATTTCAATTTCTTTGCAAATACTTGTCAGTACCAAATCTGAATAAAATACTCAGAAACAAAACTTCCCACTCATACTAATGATAGGCTGTAAGTCTTCCAGATTAAGCTGTATTTCCAGATAGTGAACGGTGGTCTGTTCCATTTATCCTCTGGATCCACAAGATCTTATTGCGTCGTTCCTGCTTCATTGCAGGAACCTTGTAGGTTTTTTTTTTTCTTTCTCTCTCTCTCTCTCTTTTTGGGGGTGGGTGGGTGGGGGTAATACAGACAGACATTTTATTTCTTGTCCACAGTTAAAAGAAAACGACATACTGGATACAACAGGCACAATGAAACTAATTACACAATCAACGTGTTTACTGCATAATGAATATTCTAAGAGGGTTTCCGAATTAACATTATCTGACATGGTTTCAATTTCAAAGGCAGCCATCATACCTGAAATGTCTTGTCACAGTAGAAATCATGTGTTCAAACTATTTTGCGACAACATATTAATGACAGAAGCCGAAAGAGGCCACTGGATTTTATTCAGAGTAAAACTTGTGCACAGGTCTCGTCACTTACTGCGTAATGTCCTTGTGCAGCTAGTAAAAATCAACAAATCTGATTACAGTCCCATGTCAAATTTGAGAAAGAAAAGGTGCACTCCATTGATGGCAAAGAATTGTGCAAGCACACACACACACCAGAATCAGAGAGGTCATATTGACCCTAGCACACGAGTTAAGCAGAAAAGAAGAATGCCTGAATAGTTGAATCACCCATTCAATCATCGAGGCATTATTTTTTTCTCTCTTCTTTTCGCCCCGGTGAATGAAAGCAAGACACAAAAAATCCAGCAAGTGTAAAGAAAAGAAAAACTGATTTAATCCATTTTTTCTCTAAATTTTGTCAGGCACAATTTCTTTTGCCCTAATTAATGACATGGTATTTACACAACACAGAATGTTCAAGTGCTGAAAACAACCAGTTTGATATCTTAGAATGATTGCTGATACAAACAAAATGAAAAATACAGAGAAAACACCACTGCTTGGACCACTCAGAACGTTTTGCGGTGGAGTACCAACAAATGACAGACAGACTGAGACTGACACACAGAAAGAAAACAGAACGCTTCAAGTGGTGGTGTTTCCAAAGACATTTCCAGTGAAACGTCCAACGTCACAAACTGATCCCGCACCTCACCCCCCTCTCTTGTCTCTCTTTCTCAGTGGATCGTGGGGAGCGACGTGATGAGTCACCACATTGTCATTTGATGCTTCAGCTCAGTTTCCTCTTGCTTGATGCATTAGGCCGTTGAATATTACGGGAGGATCTCTCTCTCTCTCTGTGATGAAGTTCATTTCGCTTTTTTTCTGTCCAGCATTGGATGATCTCAGAAGATTCATCCCTTCCAAGTATTATAGCAGGCCAATGTTATTCTGGTTGACATCAATGTCTTGCAGAAAAGAATCTGTGTATCAAGAAATTCGCACTTTTTTTGTTTTTTTTTGTTTTTTGTACGAAACATTTCAGAGGAGAAGCATTATGAATTGATACTACGATATTGTTAAAATTTCTAGTATTCACGAATTATATTACCATGTTTACGTGGTCATCATCATCTAAAATGTGTCTTATTTATGTGCACCCTCTTCAAATGGGGCCATGGCCTTTCTTGAATAAAACATTGCTATCGTTATCGTTATCTCCCAAACCCTCTTTCTCTTCAGCATCAAAGACGTACAGACATGATGTTTTCACGATCAAGTCCCATTTCATCTTTGTCCTCAGTAGATTCCAGTTTAAACTTAGAATCACTGGAATATTCAGTTTCATCATTTTCTTTTTCCATTATTTTTCTCTCCGTTTCTTTAAAAAAAAAAATCTAGTTTATGAAGCTGTTCTGTTCCTTTTATTTCATGGCAACTACTTATGCCATGTTTCTTTTGCTCATTAACCAATGGGAAAAAATGTTCATTGCTTGAGGTGCATGCCTCCGGGTCCACTGATTGCTCCTTATCAACTTCAGTGAGAGCATTATCTCCAGCTGTACTTTGTTCACCTTTGCTTGAGGTGCATGCCTCCGGGTCCACAGATTGCTTCTTATCAACTTCAGTGAGAGCATTATCTCCAGCTGTACTTTGTTCACCTTTGCTTGAGGTGCATGCCTCCAGGTCCACAGATTGCTCCTTATCAACTTCAGTGAGAGCATTATCTCCAGCTGTACTTTGTTCACCTTTGCTAAGGTGTTCCTCTGCTGAGTGTGCAGTGGAATCATTTTTACTTTGCTGCTTAATTTCTATGTGTTGAGAAGTAGGTGTCACCCACACATGATAAGAAGAAAGCATCCTGCCTGGAATCTTGAGACTGTCATCAAATAAAAGTGCGAGAGAAGTGTAGGTACTGCTGCTCGTTTGTACAGGACTGTCCTCTATACAAATCTTATCACATTGCTTGAACTGTCCATGCCCTGGAAGCGTTTCTTCCGTGTGAATTTCTTTCCCGTTGTAAATTTTCTGTTCTGAGGAAGATGGCTTGGATGCAGAATCTTCAGAGAGCTGTGGAGTTTCTACACTGCATGTTAGAGTTGCTGATTCAGTAACAACAACTGAAGGAACCAGATGGCTTAAATTCATTTGTGCAGACATTGTGGAAAACTCTGTTGCAGACATTGTGGAAAACTCTGTAAGTCCTACACTGCTTGTTTGAGTGAAGTCAAGAGATTGAGATTCCCAACTTGAATTCCTTTGTGTGGAACGTGTGGAGTTTCCAGAATTGATTATCTGTGTTGTATGGAATGTACTTTCAGTATCAGTTGGCGAACTCCTTTCACAGCACAAGATTCTCTTTATTGCATACTTAAATTTGGAGTTGCTAAAAGCATAAAGAAAAGGGTTGACAAATGAGTTAGCATGACTAAGTACTATGGCTACCAGCAGCCAATCAAAAGGAGCACTGTTTTGGGGGGCAAACACTGTTATGCAGTTCATGATGTGGACTGGAAACCAGCACACAGTAAACAGGATGATGACATAGGCCAAGCCCTTGGCACCCCTCACTTCCCGTTTGTGTTGTCGCAAATTTCTTTTGAACAACTGCATTTGATATCGTGTTTGCTGCCATTGTTTACGAATTATATAAAATATATAGATATATATCACAAGCATGACCAAGAGGAGTGGAACAGTCATGCCAAAGAAATTGAGATAGACCAAATATCTCAAGTCAATGACAACGCTAAAAGCACAGAACTCAAAACCTTCACTGCCCAAATGCCAACCCATGAGAGGAATCAAACCAAAGAAAATGGCGATGATCCATGTCAGTGTCACCACCAGAAGAGCTCTTTTCTTCGTCATCACACGTTGATAGAGGAAGGGGTTTTTCACAGCCACAAATCGCTCTACAGCAACACCCAGCAAACTTAAAATGGAGATATTGGTAAGGAGTACTACCAAACTGTTCACAAAAACACAGCCGTAAAAATTTCTAGGTAGCCCCATGTAAGATAAAATTACTGTGGGTGGGATGATAAGACCAACCAGGACATCAGCTGCTGCCAAGCTGCCGATGAAACAGTTTGTTACAGTACGAAGGGAGCATATTTTCATGATAGCCACCAGCACAAGACTATTGCCGAACACAGAAAACGCTCCTGTCAAACATTCTGCTGTCACATACATTATATCTCGGGGTGTCCATTGTATTCTACTCATCACGTGAAAATATGTCACAAATAACTATGTGTTACAAGCAGTCTGATTTACCTTGAACTGTTCATCAATGATTCGTATTTGTAAGTGCACTGTAGATGTCATGAATCGGTCAGCCCATCGGGATCACTTTCAGGTCATGTGTGGGAGTGATATGGGATTTATATACTCTGGTGTTTTGACATGTATCTTCATGCTTGCGTCACCAGCGTGGTATTTTTGAGTGCTTTTTAAAACATTTATTTCTTTAAGATTCTCTTTCACTTCGTCCTGTCTGCATGTTCATCCATGTCAAATGACAGCTTGCAAGTCAGCATCGTCCAGGTGGATTTCGATCTTCAGCTAGCTTTTCTTGACTGAGGCCTTTCCACAAGTGACCAGTACTGTTCCTTTAGTCTGACATCAAAGACCCGCAGCCAACTGCAACACAAAAAGCATGATTTGAAAATATAAAAAGCAAAATGTTTTCTGGATTTGTCAAGAAAGGCTCATGAACAAACGGGTGGATTACACGGCCTGGTACCATGAATTGGGTGAAAAATTAATTGTCAATAAAAGCGCCTAAATCGCAATGACTGAATGGATATGTTGAGACACCAGTTGCATAAAGGGCTCCAATTTCTGCTATTGTTTCGTTAACTGCTGGATTTACATTATAAATTTTTCTTTTGTATATCTTATTTCGAGATATCGGAGTATGATCCACCATGACTTACAATATGTAGGTAGACAAGACTGTATGATGATGTTGTTTTTCAACATCAATACAATCAGGAATCAGCATGATCTTGACAACCATCTCTTGAATCTTTACTGAATTCTAAAGAAAAGGGTAATGAAGGGGGCGGGGGCTGGGGAAATATGATCAGATTTGCCACTCACTTCCACACCTTTTTGTGTTCGTTTAGTTCTGTTGCCAGCATACACAAGTTGGTTTTTGAAGAAGTTAGGTAGTACGAAAGAAAAGCAAATCAGAATCTTTCTCCTAAGAGTGTGATAAGTAGTAATCCGCTTGACACATGTTAACCTGTGTGCGTGTGTGCATATGTGGTATTTGTGTGGGGTGGGAGGTTAAAATGTGTGTGTGTGTGTGTGTGTGTGTGCGTGTGTGTGTGCGTGTGTGTGTGATATTTCTCATAAACCACAGTTTGACATGTCTTCGGAGGATCCAGATATTGATATCTAAATAGATTATCCTTCTTTCTACTCGAGCTCATAGGGCCAACATGATCGTCACCACATATTCCACACGGTATAATGTTATATCGACACCCTTCTTAGAACAGGCAGTCGAGGAAGGTAAGTGTTACCTAATACCGTGTGACAAAAATAAAACGCAGAACATCTTCCACGAAGACATTTTGTAAAGGTTTCGCTGAAAGTCGTGCTTGTGGTGGTTTTACGTCCAACATTAATCCACGATTTCTTGGAATCAATTCAATTGTCCCAGGAAAGTAAATGAGTGAACATCTATTTCTTCTAATGACCATGATCTTTGTTAGAATTGCTTGGTAATCTCATATTTTCCGTACCTTGCTAAGCTGCATATTTGTATCAGTTGCACTGGAACAAGTCAGACACTGTATTGAAAAATACAAGCTGTGGAACAAAGTTCTTGTCTTGCTGTTGTGGTGGTGGTGGGCTGTATTTTTGTTGGAATTGTGACGCAGAGTGATGAACATCATGATGCAGATTTTCTTTGACGTAATCAGCACAGCAAGTTTTTACTCATCCAAAGCCAGACGGGACATAAGAAGCTGGGGGTGGGGTGAGTGGGGGGCGGGATCACAGTCTCCGATCTGCAGGTCTGTTGTGAAATCCTGAGTTGTCCTAATTTCCGAGGGATCTGTTTGTTTGTAATGCGTCATCAGCATTTGTCACACAGCTTTGTTGTTGCTGTTTTTAAATAGTCACACATTCTGAAACCAGGGTCTAGGTCCACGTGATTTATATAATCTGCAGCAGACATCATTGTATCTAGTGGTCAAGGCAAAGCTCTTGAACACAATCACTCTTATTGAGATTATAAAGTATTATGTATATGTATTTGGCCACTTCGACAGAGTTTGGGCAATTCTGTCGTCCCGTGCAAAGACAAACTAGCACAACAATAACACCAGATGTTTCAGATTCTTACTGAATTCAACTGAACCCAAACGAATAAAAGTGATCTGCTTTTTTTTCAACACTTCATTCCACAGACTGATATGATAACATTAGACGAATAGAAGAAATACGTGGATAAATAAAATCAAAATCTTACGCAGACTGGAGCCAATGATGAAAGCATACATGACCTGAATGAAACAATCACATAATGCAATAAAGATATTGCCTCTGGTCCAGTGAGACTTTGTAAATTATATCTCAAGGAGTTCTCTGAAGAAGATAATCTCCGTCAAACCGGTTTCTTTAACAACGGATATGTACCTGAGATGTGGACACATATCGTTTTAAAACCCACACCAATACCAGGAACGAACTGTTGTCCTGTCTTTAAGACTGGATGTCTGCACCCTGTAAACTTTCCATGGGACTGTCAAAGGATCACCTCTTTTCCCTGTCCTTTACAACGTTTGAGAGGAATTGCTGATCCGAACAATAATGGAGTGGCTACAGGTCTTACAAGCTCATGTGTTTTCCCGCTGTTTCATTCAACAGAATACAAATTGAGAAAACTGATGGTATTTGATACATAGGAATACAGTTTGACAGGAAGTTGAATTTCAGAAAATATGTCGAAAACATTGTTCTGAAATGCAAAAAGGGGTTTTCAGTGCTAAAGGCTATGGCTGCCAAAGGCTACTTACACGGCAAGTTCTTTTTGCTATACCAATCACTTGTTTCATTGTGATTGTAGACTACGACTCACAAATCTTTCTCAAGGCAGCCTCCTGAAGTTAGAATTCAAAATGAAGTAATGAGGCCTATCCTGAAAACAGCGGAAGACACCCCAACTGAGACCCTGCGATAACCGCTTGACCTTCCTTTAATGCAGGCCAGACACAAGTTAAAACTGATTTCAGAGCACAAGAAAACCCTGGTAGCCCACTGAATGATGCAGTGAAGGGATCAAAAGACATGTAAATCATGAATGGGACCAGCAATGGAGACCATACAACCAGCCACAAGATACGAAACAAACAAAAGAATGGGAAAAATACTTAGAATGCTTCAAACATCTCTACGGCACAGTCATATCACCCATCCTTTGTGGAGCCCGTGGTAGTGTAAGGCATCATGCAATTACCAGATGCAAAAAAAAGTGTACTGCCCTGGACATGGGTATGTTGAGAGAAGCGAGCGAGCTTACAATCTTGCTGGTAGCAAAACAACAAGCTGCCTAAATCAGGGAAGATCTGAAGTTGTAAGAAATGTTAAAGTGTACTTGAAAAATCAGGTGCTAGGCTGTCAGACCACTAATTCCCTTAAACAATGAATAATCAATAGAGAAAGCAACCCTACGAGGAAGGGCCATTACCAATCATATGAATAGGCATTGTCTCCAAATCAACAGTGTGTAGTCTTCTTCAGACTGGACCTTGCCATAACAGTATGATAAGGAACACGCTGGGTACGCTTATAACCTTGAAAATGTGTTTGTGACTCATGGTTATACTCCCTTCTTTTCTCTTTCATTTCCCTCCCATTCCCCTCCTCTTCTTCCCCTCCCACCCCCCTCCCCACAGACCCCCCCCCTCTCTCTCTCTCTTCCTTCCCATCCACCTTCCTCTCCTTGCACCCCACCCTCATCTTCCTCCCACCCCCCCTCTCCTCTAACAAAACAGTGAGCAGTTTCCAGCCATTGAAATGTGGTCACCTCTTCAGTACAGACTGCAGAGACCTGCCAACACTTCTTCACCTCTGCACTTGACAAAGAGTTTATGACTCGAAACGTCATTTTTATCTCCATCGAAAGGTACCTTTGATTTTAAACCATCTTTTACCCTTTTTAACTTCGTTTTAAAAGGTCCAGCAATCACCATTTTTTCATCGGTGACTTCAGCAGTTCAGTTTCAGTTCAAGGAGACGTCACTGCCTTCGGACACATCCATATCCGTTACACCACATCTGCTCGTCAAGGGGTGGAGGGTGCGTGCGTGTGTGTGTGTGCACGCATGTTTCAATGATCGCAAGTATCCTGAACCTGGCTCATTTAGAAAAAAAAATTAACTAGTTGCCTTATGTGCTTTCTAAATTATAATATATATATATATATATATATATATGTTCTATGTTTGGGTTGTTTTTTGTTTTTTTAATACTTCTTCATTTTCATGGTCGATTCACCTTATTTCATTGTTTCGTGGTTTTCCAGTGTTTGGTAGGCTCTTTTTGGTAGGTCTGTGCATCGGTCCGGCATCTGCTCCCCGACATCCAGTCCCGCATTACCTTTTCTTAAGTACATGTCATGTAGCTAGCATTGATCAGTCTACACGCTGCAACACCACCTTGAACTTAAACTGACCGAGGCAACTCTTGAACAGCACACTCACTTCAAGTACCCAAGCAGAAACTTAGCGATGTGTGATGAGATGTGCCACTTGATTCAACACTTTCGGAAATAACTCATGAAACAAGGGATCAGTATAAATTTGCAGGGTCAGTAGGTTCTTCTGGTTTGTGAAGAGGAAGAGCCCTGCTTGTTTTGACTGATTTTTGGCAAATGCTTTTTGTCAATACAAAAGTTGTAAAAATAGATATACGTGATAGACCAAAATATACCGGGCACATATTTGGCTTACACGTATACGTGTGTGTGTGTGTGTGTGTGTGTGTGTGTGTGTGTGTGTGTGTGTGTGTGTGTGTGTGTGTTAAACGTTAACGTTCACACCAATGATAAATTGTAAGTCTTTAAGATTAAGCTGTATTTCCAGATAGTGAACGGCCCATTTCATTTAGCCTCAGGATCCATAAGATTTTATTGGGTCATTCCCACTTCATTGCAGGAACTTTTTGGGGGGGTCGTGGGGGGGGGGGGGGGGTGTCAAAGACGGCACGAAATCTTATTTCTAGTCCACAGTTAACAGGAGAAAAACAAATACTGGACAGAATAGACAGTATGAAACCAATTACACAATCAACATGTTTACTGCATTAAAGAATCAAGTTTGCTCCCTTGACGGCAGAGACGTTCGCGCACGCGCGCGCACACACACCCACCTGAATCAGAGAGGTGATACTGACTCTCGCACATGAGTTAAACAGGAAAAAAAAGAATGCCTGAATAGTTGAATCACCCATTTCTTCACCCAGACATTCTTTTTCATGATGAAAGCAAATCCAGCAAGTGTAAAGAAAAGAAAAAAAAAACAACAACAACAGCAATTATATCCTTATTTTTTTACCTCTAAATTATGTCGAGCGTAATTTCTTTTCTCCTAATGACATGGCATTGACACAACAAAGAATGTCAAAGTGCTGCAGACATCCAGTTTGATATCTTAGAATGGTGACTGATTCAAGCAAACAAAAAACCCTCTATAAATCACCACTGCTTAGGCCACTTGCGGTGGAGTACCAACAAATGACAGAGGCAGACTGAGACTGACTGACAGACACACAAAGAGAACAGAACGCTTCAGATGGTGTTGTTTCCCAAGACATTTCCTGTGAAACATCCAGCGATGCAAACCAACTCCACACCCCACACCCCTCTCTGTCTGTCTCTCTCAGTGTCCGTAAGGATCGTGGGCAGCGACGTGTCGTTTGATGCTTCAGCTTCAGTTTCCTCTAGATTGATGCATCAATCAATCAATCACTTTATTGTTTGAATCAGCGTATAGAAATTCGCCTTCTGGCTCGTCGTAAAGAAATAAAACACATTTTGAGAGATGGTAGCTTTTAATTCGAGAAGAGGGATGAAAAAAATGGTGTTAGGCCTAGCTGGAAATGTTAATAAAACCATCTCGATCATTAGCTCGTGCATTCGAATGTTGTGAAACTCTATAAGAAACTGATTTTGCATGAATGCCAGATGTATTTTCGTGAATGGCTATTTTTGTTTGCTTGTTTGTTTGTGTCAATGCCGTTACATCTCTTCAAAATTCCATGCACGTGTTTGAATTCAGTCAATCTTCCAGATATACTATTTTTGTTCCATTTTGTTTAAGATCTGACAAGGTAATGCAGAGGTACAGACAGTGTTTTATGTAACATCACACACTTGAGTGAATGATGAGTGAAAAGTGACTGCATAAATTTACCCCTTTAACTTTTAGATCCAAAGAAAAATTTGATGAAAAAATATTATTAGCCAACAACATAGACGTCTGAGTGAATCTTTCCCGCTTGAATTATTTTGACATTCATATTCGGTAAAGGGCTGAATAACTGCTGCCTTGATGAAAATTAAACGATACGACATAATGCCATAAATATGGCTACTTCTGAGCAATCGAAATTGTAGATCCAGAGTCAAGACATAACAAGTCTGTCACACTTCTGCTGTCACTGGTTAGATCTAAAGTTTAACTGTCATTCTTCGTTCGTGGGCTGCAACTCCCACATTCACTCGAATGTACACGAGTGGGCTTTTACGTGTATGACCATTTTTACCCCGCCATGCAGGCAACCATACTCCGTTTTCGGGGGTGTGCATGCTGGGTATGCTCTTGTTTCCATAACCCACCGAACGCTGACATGGAATACAGGATCTTTAACGTGCGTATTTGATCTTCTGCTTGCGTATACACACGAAGGGGGTTCAGACACTAGCAGGTCTGCACATATGTTGACCTGGGAGATCAGAAAAAACCTCCACCCTTTACCCACTAGGAGCCGTTACCGAGATTCGAACCAGTGACACTCAAATTGAAAGTCCAACGCTTTAACCACTCGGCAGTTGCGCCCGTCACTTTGTCATTCGTTTATTTTTGTTCTTTTGTTGTTGTTGTTTGTTGATGTTTGGAGTAACTAAAACTGGATAAACACACAGGAAGCATTGTGCTTACCTTTGCTGTGGAAGCTGATGATGTTTTTTCACCGTCATTTTTAGTCATGCGAAACTCAGCTTACGTATCACAAATATATTTGGTAGTGGTTGTTTTGACTGGTTGAATCCGCAAGAAGAAGAGCAAGGCAGTTTTGATCTCAAGCGAACTTGTGCCGCGTGGATAGACAACTCGGGTGCTGGAGGACGGGGTAAATTTACATTTTGACGTCACTCTCTCTTATGACATCTTCATTTGTGTCATTACATCAATGGTGAGGACATTCACAGCACGTTCGCCGGAGAGTTTATTGTTTATTATTTGTGATGGCATGGTGGAAAAATAACGTATGTAATAAACAAAAACCGAATGGATGCATTAAAAGATGTAATTAAGAAGGACATTAAGGAAAATACTCACTCGGCTGTGCATACCCCGATCTCTCTCTCTCTCTCTCTCTCTCTCTCTCTTTTGAATGGTGGACTCGACAGTAAACTAAATCTTTCAAAGTTTCTTTTTCTGGCTTTTAAACGCAGAGACTTAATGAATCATGAATCATTACCAACAACTAGTTAAGGTACCAAAATGATTAATTATGTTTTGCCATTGCCTTATTCAAGTGTCTTCTCACAAGGATGGTCTCTAGCTGATACAGTGAGGACGAAAGATTTATTTATTCATTTATTTGTTTATCTGTTTACCTGTCTGTTATTTATCTACTTATTTGTGTGCCTTGTGTAGGTTTCTTTATGTATATTATGTTTGCAACGGGTCACAGGCCTATACGCAATTAAAACATTTGTTCTTGTTCTTGTTCTCTCTCTCTCTTAGGCATTTGTTTTAATATGACATGGCAAACTTTGGCCAAAACTAAAAAAAAAAAAAAAAAAAAAAAAAAAAAAAAAGAAGAAGAAGTGGAATTAAAAGTGATTAAAAATTAATGCTTACTATTCACAGAATGTATAAAACAGTTGAAGCTCGAGTACATTGCGATATATGAAGCAGTTCTTTGCCATAAAGGTATATAACAAGGTTGAATTGCAAGCCATTTTACGTTTCTCACTTTTCATAAATGAACTTGCTGAAGATATATATATATATATATATATATATGTGTGTGTGTGTGTGTGTGTGTGTGTGTGTGTGTGTGTGTGTGTGTGTGTGTGTAAGGGACGTCTTCGCATACAACTGAACCCTGATGTGACTGATTTATCTATTTTGCTTTTTGCTGGTGATATATCATACTTTCATCAGACACAGTTGCTGGCCTACATGAACGTTCTTGCCAATAAGGTTTTTGAATTAGAATCATATGCTAATCTAGCTAAATGAAAAATAATGTTTTTCAGAAACTGGGTATATTTCGCGACATGAGACACGGCCAATCAAAGAATCGAAGTTGTGAATTCTAATGAATATATGAATATCTAGGTGTGTTTTTCAGCACGATATTATCGTTCTCAGTGGTTTGTGATGACATGGCCGTTAACACAAGAAAGGGTGTTGTTGCACGCGCGCGCGCGCATACACACACACACACGCACACACGCGCGCGCGGTCCAGAGCGCACAGACATGCAAAACGATGTAACTAATTCTGTGAGTGTGTTGTTGTTGTTGTTGTTGTTGTTTGTTTTGTTTTGATTTTGTTTTTCCTGAAGTGCTTGGAGCCCTGTTTAGATATCAAGAGTTACTTAAATTCACACCGTCGTCATCATTATGAGTATGATGATATCATCATCATCATCATCATCATCATCAGCAGCAGCAGCAGCAGCAGCAGCAATAGCAGCAGCAATATCATTATTATAAGAAGTTTCTTATGATTATAAGAAGTAGTAGTAGTAGTAGCAGTAGCAGTATCTCAACCACCATTATTATGTGTGTTTTTTCAATGTTGTTGTTGTTCTCGTCGTCGTCGTCGTCGTCGTTATTATTGTTGTTGTTGTTGATATTATTATCATTATCATTAATACTAATTTCATTATATTTCGATTACCATCATTATCATTATTACTATCATAATTATTATCATTATTATCATTATCATCATTGCTGACACTGGTTGACATCGTGCAGCTTGCGATGAAGATGCTGCCCCTGTTCGACCCCACCCTGCAGCCTGTGGTCCACCCCCGCCCGGAGACACTAAACTTGACCCCTCTGTACTACAGACCTCTTGTGCTGGAGGCTCTGCTGCCAGGTCAGTGTGTGCGTGTGTGCGTGTGTGTGTGTGTGTGTGTGTGTGTGTGTGTGTGTGTGTGTGTGTGTGTGTCTGTGTGCTTGAGTGTCTGCCCCCTCCTCCCTCCCTCTTCCTCTTTCGTGAGTTTCTGTTCCCAACTCAAGACATGCCTGATAACGAGGACTGTTTAGCACTGGGGATACTGCGGCGAGTGTGTAGAACTGTCCGGGGTAACACACAAGTGGGAGGGGGGGATGTCACTCCACAGTGGCTTTCACTCGGTCACTTCCTCCATGCTGGCCGACAGGCCTGGTACCACGGTAAGCCTGTCACCTGACGTGGACAAGACATGGTCACACAAAGACAGACACAGAGACACAGACAGCGACATAGACAGACAGACAGACAGACGGAAAGGGGAGAGAGAGAGAGGCAGAGGCGCTCACTCAGTCTGGCTCCGCGATTTAGCGAATATTGTCGTCAGGCACTTCTGAACATCAAGGAAGTGACTTAGCAACAGTTCAAGGTCTCCTCTGGTGTGTGGCCTTCTGGCGGCCTGACATCGATAGTTCCCTGTCCGACTGCCGGCGCTGGGTCTGCGACAGACGAACGCGGATCGTGGTCGTGTTTTGGGGGACTCGGGAGGAGCGGCGTGGAAGTGATGTCACTAAAATGGTGCAGATATATAGGGCAGCACAAAAATGTAGTAAGAATGATAATTCAACATTATCGCATAGGGGGAGATGGGTCAGAAGACACACACACACACACACACACACACACACACACACACACACACACAGACCTTGTTCTTGTGGGGGTGTTTGTACTCCGGCGGACAGAAACTGCCTTTGTTGATCAGCTGTCAGGGTCGCCTTGTGCACTGAGGACAATGTTGTTCTTGTGAAACTGTAGGCCCCTCCCATGCCAAATCCTCCACAGTCTTTTTTTTTCGTCTTTGTTCTTTATTCCCGGTTTTTACCATCAACATCATCTTTACCATCATTTTTATTGGTAGTAGCAATAGTAGTAGTTGTTATTGTTGTAGTGGTAGCAGCAGCAGAAGTGGTAGTAGCAGCAGCAGCAGAAGCATTTGTAGTAGCAGCAGCAGCATTTGTAGTAGCAGCAGCAACAACAACAGACACACCGGGGGCAGGTGTGCATGGATTAAAGTTCAGAATGTTTCCCCAAAATTCTGCATCCATTTCCAAAATTCGGGAGTTCGAGAGAAGGTATATGAATTATAGCAGCATCTCTGGCAATTTTTCACGCACCCAGTAATTGTATAGAACATGATTGGCAAATACTAATCAAGCTCGTAGGTGGCAAATATCATAAGAAAATGTCACCGAAAGTGGTGCGCCTGAAAACTCTCGTTCGGCAATTCTATTCTGTGAACGCATGACAAGTAGGCAAATGGCTGTCATTGCCGTCGTCAGCATCAGCAACAGGTGGCGTTTTTATCACCAACATAGTGCATCCATGCGTGAAACGCACGATCGCAGCGGGTCGGTGGTACACACACACACGCGCGCACGCGCGCACGCACGCACGCACACACACACACAATCTTTCTCGAAGGACTTAGTTTATGATTCATGTCCGTCCTCTGCGGCAGTCTAGAACATACCATGGAGAGGGGTGGTGGGGGTGGAGAGGGTGAGTGTATGTCAGAAGACATCAGGAACGGAGAGTACGATGGGGAGGGGATTTTTGTGTGTCGTGGAACAGGAGGGGGAAAAGGGAAGAGGTGGGGGGGTGGGGGGGGGGGGGAGTTGTGTCTCGTCACCTGCTTTCGAACTTGACGGAACGTAACTTCTTGTGTATGTCCGTCTTTTCTTTCGCCTTGTTGGTTGACAATCCCACCCTCACCCTTCCCAACCCATGTCTCCCCTTTCCCTCCTGCCCCTCCCCCCTCCCTCAGCCCCCGTTCCCTCTCCCCCTCTACAGCGCCCCTGCACTCACCCTTCCGTGGCGGTTTGTGTCTGATGGTCGGGGGACTGGACCTGTGGGTCATCTCTGTGTCCCTTACTGGTCTGTCCGGAAAAAGCCTTGTGTGTTGGTGCATCGGTGCGCGCGCGCGCGCGCGTGTGTGTGTATGTGTGTGTGTGTGTGTGCGTGTGTGCGTGCGTGCGTGTGTGTGTGCGTGCGTTCGTGCGTGCGTGCGTGCGTGCGTGTGTGTGTGTGTGTGCGTGCGTGCGTGCGTTCGTGCGTGTGGTGTGTGTGTGTGTGTGCGTGCGTGCGTGCGTATGTGTGCGTGTGCGTGCGCGTGTCTCTCTCTGTCTCTTTTATTTAAGCATTATCAATAGGAAAATAATAAATTACAAGAAAGAGTTAGCCTTTCCAAATGAATTGTGGAGACACACACTCTCTTCGATCATGTCATCCATAGCGTTCACTGACAGTTAAGTCATTTCAAGATTGATCCTGCCCGTAAGGGAAAGGGGCTGTCGAACGTCGTGGCGATCCATCAATGAAGGTGTCGTGTGATGATGTAAGACATACGTTTATCGTTTTACCCGCGTGTAGACTCAGACTCAGAGCTTTATTCTTCGGGTTGTAAGCTGTTGTAAGATTGTGAAGCTGTTAAGTACTGCTTTGGAGAGCGGGAAAATTCCTTCTGTTTATTTTCATTTTCTATTATCAGTATTTTATAGACATATATATCTACATTTCAAGTCATACCCGAGTTCAGTCCTTTCAGCTCCCACGGGAGCCGCCATCACCTCCACTCTTCGCTCCACGTCCCCTTCCCCACCCTACCCACCTTCAGCTTCAGCCACCCCTTCCCTATTACACACATAGGCTAATCCCCTTTGTATTCCCAGGTTTGAGTTTAAAAAAAAGTAAATACTGAGATCTTGTAATGCAATTTTTATGCTTCTGTTCCTTGGATAACTCTATAAAATATATTAATGTTAAACCTGAATTAATTAGTTTAGTCAGGAGTTTCTGTCCTTTGTTACGAATGAACTATAATCTGAAACTCTATTCCGACAATCAAACCTCTTTTAAGATTCTCTTTCCTTGGAAAGAAGATAACTATCTTTTTCCTGTGGGTAGCTAACATGTTAGCCGTTCAGAAAAAAAAAAATCGTTCAACCACCTGACTACAGACTCACCAATACATTACTTTCACTCTATCAGAACGAGGGCTTTCATTGTTCTGCATTTTCGTTTCACGTTTCGGCAGCTTCGTCTGTTGTGTAATTCATCCGAATTACCGTTCGTGCACGAACCTAAACGTATACACTGGTACAGAAAAGGGAATCGGCAAAAGTGTGCTAGCTGCACCACACAGACACTGTGGATGACAAAGCAAACAGGCCGACATCACAAATTATATAATTACAGACAGCACGAAAAGGTTTTTTCATCGGAAAAAAAACCCACAAAAAAACCCAAACAAACAAAAAAACAACAACCAACGTTGGTGTGATCAGCATGCTTGTTCGCATTGCAGAGCATTTTCGTGTTCACGCTATCGCTTGAAACTTAATCGTGCTCTCCTGTGGGAGTTTTGTGAGTCCAAGCTTGTGTGTATGTGTACAGATGTAATCGAGGCAAGTTCATTAGTCGTCCGACTGCCTCTGTTGTATAAGGTCATTAATACGTGTGTTGTGAGAAAGGGGAAGCCTGGCTCTCGAGTATGGGTGGAGGGTGGCGGTGGGAGTGGGGGTGACACAGTGCATGGAGCGCCCGACTTTGTGCGGAGGATCCTGAATTCAAACCACACCGGACCATGTCTCTGTTCCCCCTCTAAGTTGATACTCAAACCCTCCATGTCTGTGTTCACACACACACACACACACACACACACACACACACACACACACACATCGGTATGTCTGTATTCTTCCAAGGCTATGCCCCCTCGGGTCAATGTTTCCTCAGGTCTATATTCCCTGACGCCTACATTCCCCCAGGCCTATATTCCCTGACGCCTGTGTTCCCCCCGGTCTATATTCCCTGACGCCTACATTCCCCCAGGCCTATATTCCCTGACGCCTGTGTTCCCCCAGGTCTATATTCCCTGACGCCTATGTTCCCCCAGGTCTAAATCCCTCACGTATAAGTTCCCCCAGGTCTATATTCCCCCTAGTACGCCACATCTGTTAAGAAAATAAAACAAGCATTCTAAAGGGAGCAGATGCCTGACCTACGTATAGACCCAACGCAATAACCAGGACATAATACAACCTGAACTGTTAAATAGCTATCTGTTGTGATTAGCAGCGGTCAGTTAGCAGTCGAAGATGTTGTATGATGGGATGATGCACAAACGAGACAAAACAACACGATCTGAACAATTCTGCGTGGTGGTCAGCCTTCATCACACGTGGAAATAAATAACGCCGCAACGTTGAAGAAAATGATAAATAAATCAAGGAGAGAACGAGGGAGAGAGAGGTGAAAGAGAGACAGAGAGAAAGAGAGAGAGGGGGGGGGGAGAGACAGAGAAAGATAGAGTGAAGAAGGAACAGTAATATGTGGAGTGATGGCGTAGAGGTAACGCGTCCGCATAGGAAGCGAGAGAATCTGAGCGCGTTGGTTCGAATCGCGGTTCAGCCGCCGATATTTTCTCCCTATCCACTAGACCTTGAGTGGTGGTCTGGACGCTAGTCATTCGGATGAGACGATAAACCGAGGTCCCGTGTGCAGCATGCACTCAGCGCACGTAAAAGAACCCACGACAACAAAAGGGTTGTTCCTGGCAAATTTTGTAGAAAAATCCACTTCAAATTGGGAAAAACAAATAAAACTGCACGCAGGAGAAATAAAACAAACAAACAAACAAAAACAAAAAACAAACAAACAACAACAACAAAAAACGGCTGGCGCTGTAGTATAGCGACGCGCTCTCCTTGGGGAGAGCAGCCCGAATTTCACACAGAGAAATCTGTTGTGATAAAAAAGATACACAAATACAAATACAAAATGCGTCTGATGTTCTCCGTATTGCTCTTGGCCGAGAGAGTTAGGATATAACTCGAGCAAGACACTCTCCGCGATAAACAAAATTCTAGGCCAGAGGGTCGTGACAGCAGTTGCTTCCTCCTCTGCCGTTTCTGGTGGTCATTATAGTCGGTTCGCTACGGACTACCACATATAACCGGAACAGAAATAATTAACTTCTTCCTGTCCATGAAGGCTCCCATACTGAGTGTCCCCAGACTGGTGGTCGTCACGGTGTTCCGTTTGATGTGTGATGCGGGCACCTCCCACGTGGACCGTGTTCAATAGCAGTGTGAACCTCGTCCTTTGATGTCATCGCCGGTAACCAGCTTCCTGTATAGCTGTATGGATTACAGCAGTCCCGGTGTATTGTGCTTGGTTGTTGACTCTGAGCATCATTAGGGCTAATGGTCACCTGTGGGACTGTATCAGGAATTTGGGTGGGGGTGGGGTAGGAGGGTGGGGTGGTGATTGTCTGTGTGATTGGTGGTTGGTGGAGGGGAGACTGGGTGGGGGTTGTGTGTGTGTGTGTGTGTGTGTGTGTGTGTGTGTGTGTGTGAGTGATTGAATGACTGAACACTGAACACTGAAATGTTTAATGTCATTAGCTGTAAAGCTCTGGTGACATAGTAGGTACAAATCAGACCAAAATTGGTGCAAAACAAATAAAATGGAACAGAAAGGAAAAACATAATCAAAGTAAACAAAACTACCAACGGATAAGCGGCACTTTGGTATTTTGTCGTTTGCTTAAAATGTCCATGTGACAGGCGGGTACTGTGCCTTTTCCCCCCCAGTCGTTCGTCTCCAAGGTTTGAACAGTACACAGGAAAAAAAAAGTACATATCATAATCCGAATAATAACCATCTAAGCATGTGACATCGACACACATTATAGCAATACGAACACATAACAAAGTACATACAAAACATATAATACATCAGAAAAATACATTGTCGAAATTTACCATCCAAATGTAACCCTTCCTTTTGTCTATGCCTTTTTCCCCTCATAGAACCCATACTATGTTCATAATCAATTAATGAGTATCTGAACCGATAGTAGACGTTTTACGTATATTTACTGCCTCGGATAGTGATTGAATGAGCGAGTGAGTGAGTGAGAGAGAGAGAGAGAGGGAGAGTGTGTGTGTGTGTGTGTGTGTGTGTGTGTGTGTGTATTGTGAGTGAGTGAATGTGTGTATGTGTGTGTGTGTTGTGTGTGTCTGTGTCTGTGTGTATGCGTGTGTGGTGAGTATTGGTGTGTATAAGTATGCGTGTGTGTGTGTGTGTGTGTGTGTGTGTGTGTGTGTGTGTGTGTGTATGCGTGTGTGTCCCCGAGGTTTTTACAACATCTGCCGCGCGACAACTTAGGGTTCACTTGACAGATGTGACAAAGTAGGTCTGTCACCGGCAGTCATGTTAATATCACGTCAGCTGGTGTGGACTGAATCAAATAGCAGTAACCGTTCAGCCGATCCAGAATGCACAGGAAATACAATCTGATAAGATAATAATCGTATGTGACTGCATATGCTTTATTCTGACGTATCACTGATAGTTCCCCCCGCCCCCCCCTGCTGATTCAATATCCACAGAAAATAAAATCTGATGACAATAATAATCGTATGCACTTGTCTGTGTTTTATTCTGACGTGTCAGTAATACCCCTGTAAGCCCACGATTTCTCTCACTTTGGGAGAAATCGTGGGGTTGCGAGAAATCGTGGTCGTTCCCCTCCCAGGTTTTCTCTCAATTGCGGGAAATCGTGGGGGGCGCCCCACACGATGTGTGAGAAATCGCGGGAAGTCCCCTTTATTGTTATCAAAAAAATTTTCTTTGCCATCTGAGTTGGTTTCTTGTTTTTTCCCGATGCAAATCTTAGAGAAAAATGAGAGCAATAAAAAGAAGCAAGAAACGGGGAAAACGATAACGACGATCATGATAATGACAGTGGCGTTTGCAAAGGCATCTACAATAGACGGTGAAGGTGATTGCACAGTAGTGGTTTAAAAAAGTGTGAATTTATGTGTATGTCAGTGAGTGAGTGAGTGAGAGGGTGAGTGAGTGAGTGAGTGAGTGAGTGTGTGTGTGTGTGTGTGTGTGTGTGTGTGTATGTGTGTGTGTGTGTGCGCGCGCGCGTGTGTGTGTGTGTGTGTTTCCTTGTGTGTGTTTACTTGGCTGGTTGATTTGGTCTTCTTTCACTCCGTTTAAAAATATTTTCGTGTTCTAAGTGCCTTCTGTGAAACTGAAATTCTATTTTCAGTGCAATCTTGCATGCGAAAGCATGCTGATACAGACAGATGAACAAATGAGCAAGCATGAAATGATGAACATTTCAAATAAATGTGACAGAAAAGGTTGCACCACAACAAACATCAAAACTATTTCGTCCAATTTTCACAATTCCCAGCATTGTGAAACACTTTTTTTGCCGTCACATTTGTGTATAAAGTTGAATCATTTTGATGTTATTCTCAACATCCAGGAAAGATTCGGTTCAAGTCATATTATATTATATCATGTTTTGTTCATGTTTGAGTTATATACATTGCCCGAATTTCGTTGTTTGCTATTGATTCCGATGTTGAATTTGAGGTCGTATTATATTATATCATATCATGTTATATTATATATCATATCATTTATTTCTGTTTGAGTTATACACAGTGCCTGAATTTTGTTGTTTGCTATTGATTCCGATGTTAAATTTGAGGACTATGCACTGCAGTGATCCATCTTACGTGAAATGCAATAATTAGTTGTGTTTCAGTGTCATTACTGTTGATGTCTTCGTTGACGCGATTGTCATTATCATGATCGTCGTTGTCCTCGCTCCCCCTTTTTCTCTTTTGGTTTTTTCTCTCTCTCATTTTCCTCTCAGATTTGCATTGGAAAAAGACAAGAAACCAACTTCGACGATAAAGGAAATTTTTTTTTTAATAAAAATAAGGGGGACTTCCCACGACTTCTCACACATTTCTCTTTATGTGAGATAAATCGTGGTGGCGCCCCCCACGATTTCCCTCAAAGTGAGAGAAATCGTGGGATTGCGAGAAATCGTGGGCTTTCAACCCCTCCTTCTCCCGTAATGCCCTCACTTCTCCTGTCTGCTATTTCCTTGTCATCCGTGGTGTAGTGCCCCAGAATGACGATCAATGAAAAAAAAAAATCACTTACCAGAATGATGATGAATGAAACAGATACAGCTTAGTGATTTCAGACGAGACCAAATCAACAACACCCACGCTAAAATCAACAGGTCTGTCTCTCTCTATAAGTTCCACCTAACAAATATCTGTTAAAATAAAGTATGCAAGCCCAGTTTGTTTTCCTCTCTCTCTCTCCCTCTCTCTCTGTCACACACACACACACACACACACACACACACACACACACACACACACCACAGATAAAAGAGACATAGAGGGAAAGAGATAGACAGAGAGAGAGAGAGGGGGGGGGGGGGGGGGGCAGCAAAGCAGATACCACAGGAAATGTATGACGATCATTAGGAGTATGAAGGCGAGAAGATTAAGCAGGCAGAAAAAAAACAGGAAGGAATAAGGGGAAAAAAGAAAGAAAGAAAGAAATTACCTTCAGAGCTTCGAAAACAGTCATACAGAAGACATTCGTTTGATCTGGTTCTGACTTAGCAACATTTGTTGTTTTTATCCCAAATGGGATCAGTGTTCGTGTGTGTGTGTGTGTGTGTGTGTGTGTGTGTGTGTGTGTGTGTGTGTGTGTGTGCGTACGTGCGTGCGTGCGTGCGTGCGTGCGTGTGTGTGTGTGTGTGTGTGTCAGTGTATTGATCACATGATGTCAGCGGCTTTGCACAGCTGGCTTGTGTCGTTTTACAATCAGTCTTCACGGACCACAGGCTTTCACACTCCGCTGACTGACTGACTGACTGAGTTCTTGTGTTTCTTGCAACATCTGAACCTTCATAACACAACACCCTGATTCAGCCTTGACTCTACCATTCCCCTTTCAGGCCTTCGCGCGAGTTTACCTCCATCCATTCACTCTTTTTAATGCTTCGATGTGAGTGGTTCAGATTCTTGTCAAGCTGTCCTCTGCTCGCCTCTCTGTCATAATTATGTTGTGTCGCCGTCTATCATCGATCGCTCAGCTCCCACACTGAAAAAAGGATGGATGGCACTTCACTACTGCCGTTGAGCTGATTCAGTGTCCACATCATGTGAATACATAGTTGTGTTCGGAGCAGCTAGTCTGGAATCAAACGGTTTTCAGTCGTTGAGGACATGTATAATTATGCCCTGCTGACAGAAGATTTCAACTTGTTTGAAAAGTGATTACGAAACGTAGTGCTCTCTCTCTCTGTCTGTCTGTCTGTCTAGTTTCCAGAGATGTAAAACTGAAGACAATAAAAGAGAACGTAAAGAAACATTTGTAAAGGAAAGGAAGGAATATGTCTATTTGAAGAGAAGAAAGAAACGTGAAATTGAGGAGCTAAGGTTACAGAAATTAAAATCGTCAATCAAAGATTCAAATCTGTTTTGGGCAACAGTAAGATCTGTAAATAGAAAGGCATTTGTTTATAATAATATTAGTGCTCAGCAATGGTATGACCATTTTTCTAGTGTATTTGAAGGTAATGCTAACACTGAAACAGAAGATGAGGTAGTAGAGGAGGTTGGGGGTTTTGAAGAACCTTGTTTTAATGACCCAATTAGCAGGCAAGAAGTAATTGATAGCATAAACAATTTAAAACCAGGTAAAAGTGCAGGCCCAGATAAAATATTGAGTGAAATGTTAAAGCAGGCAAATACAGATGTTGTTGATTTTCTGGTGTTTTTATTTAACAGATGTTTTAATGATGGAATCCTTCCTATAGATTGGGCAAAATCGATTATCATACCTATTCACAAAAAGGGAGACCCGAATATTCCAGATAATTACCGTGCAGTTGCACTTACAAGTATCATTATTAAAGTCTACACTTACATTTTAAATAGAAGATTGACTAAATGGGCCGAACGAGAAAAAAAGATTATTGAAGAGCAAGCTGGATTTCGATCAGGTTACAGCACCATTGACCACATTTTCACTTTGTATGCAATTGTGCAAACATATTTATTAAAAAATACAAAATTGTATGTTGCTTTTGTAGATTTTCAGAAGGCCTTCGACTCTGTGAATCGAAATAGTTTATGGAATGTGTTACGTAAAACTGGTGTTGATGGTAAGCTTTATATGGCACTGCGTGGTGTGTATGATTCAGTTTTAGCGTGTGTGCGTGAGAGGGGTGTATATTCAGATGTATTTGATTGCCCACGCGGCGTAAAACAAGGATGTCTGTTGGGCCCTATGATGTTTTCGTTCTTTATTAATGAACTGGCAGGAGAGATAACGAAAAAAGGAAGACATGGGATTCAAATGATCCCTGGGGCTGGTGAACTGTTTCTCATGTTATTTGCAGATGATGTAATTCTTTTGTCTGACACGGCCATAGGACTTGGGGAGAGCAGCCCGAATTTCACACAGCTGAACATATTAAAGCAAGAAGCAGATAGATTATTTTTAAAAGTTAATCTTGAGAAAACAAATGTAGTTGTGTTTAGAAAATGTGGATAACTGTCTAGATATGAAAGATGGCACTATAGAACTGATGAAGTGAAGGCAACTAATGCATATAAATATCTCGGTATGATTTTTACAATTACAGCTGATTTTGACAAGGACAGTAGCAGAGATCTGTAGGAAGGGGAAGAAGGGGGTTATAGAAATCTTAAGGTGTTTACGAAAATTAGGCTCGATAGATTCATACATATTTTGGAAACTTTTTGATACTCAAATAGAACCAATGATAACATATGGGGCCGAAATTTGGGGACTTTCTGATATCAAAGATTAGCAATTAAACGTTTTTTTTAAAATGTTCCATTACATGCTTTAAATACTGTATTATATGGAGAAAGTGGTAGATACCCATTATAAAACCATGTGTGAAATGTATAAAATATTGGTTAAAATTAATAAGGCTACCCACATCGAGATTATGTAAGCAGGCGTATGAAATGTTAGTAAATGAACATGATAGAGGGAAGGAAAACTGGATATATCTTGTAAAGAAGACATTAACTGTAAATGGATTTGGGATTGTGTGGATGTGTCAGGGAGTTGGATGTGTAGAAGGATTTGTTTCAGAATTCAGAGATAGGCTAATTGCTTCATATAAACAAAATTGGCACTGTAAAATGGAAAGCACTGAGAAATATAGATTTTTTTTTTTTTTTTTTTTTTTTTAGTTTTAAAAGTATATTTCAATCAGAAAAATATATCACAGTCGTGACAAACAAGTGGCACCGAACAAGTCTCGCCGGATTTAGATCGAGAACGATTGGGTTGAATGCTTATGAAAAGTGGTTTCAAACTGAGCCCTCGTTACTCTCCCCTAGTCCGATGTGCGGTCATTTAGGGGAGGATGAATTACATTTTTTGTTTAGTTGTAAAGCTTATGACGATATTCGAGAAAAATGTGTTGTATTTAAAACAAATTCAGCAAAGAATGAAGATATTTTTGGAGTGCTTAATCTAAATCAGGAAACTTCACTGCAGTCACTTGCAAAATATATTGCCGAAGCGAATAACATGCGACGATAAAAAACAACAATAATAAAATAGTATCAGGTGTTGTTCATTGTGAAAATTGAAATGTGTGTTGTCATTCTCATATGGAAAATATTTATGTTATACATTTATATATTTTTTTGTTTTTTATTTCTCTCTACATCACAGTACTTTAATGGATGGTCGAACTGCACTTTGTTGCACAGATTGATTGATTTCGTTTTGGCTTTGGTTTTCATCAATATTATTACTATTGATGCATGTTGTTATTTGTATTATGAACCCCCATGTCATTAGGGCTGTAAAACTATTGACATTAAAGTGTTCAGTGTTCAGTGTTCTCTCTCTCTCAAATCGGGTCGGTGGCCTCGATTTATGTAACTACCGTCCTCAGCAGCAGACTACCAAGACTGTGTGAATGCACACCGGTAGATGTCATTGATGTGTGTTCCTAGTCTTCTTCTTCTTCTGCGTTTGTGGGCTGCGACTCCTACGTTCACTCGTATATACGCGAGTGGGCTTTTACGTGTATGACCGTTTTTAACCCGCCATGTAAGCAGCCATACTCCGCTTTCGGGGGTGGGGGGGTACATACTGGCTATGTTCTTGTTTCCATAACCCACCGAACGCTGACATGGATTACAGAATCTTTAACGTGTGTATTTGATCTTCTGCTTGCCGTATACACACGAAGGGGGTTCAGACACTAGCAGGTCTGCACATATGTTGACCTGGGAGATCGTAAGAATCTCCACCCTTTATCCACCAGGCGCCGTCACCGTGATTCGAACCCGGGAACCTCAGATTGAAAGTCCAACGCTTTAACCACTCGGCTGTTGCTCCGGTCTGTGTTCTAAGTGAAGTGCGGAGGAATGTTATGAAAAGCGTGAATGTGAGCAGTGGGGAGAAGGAGAGAAGGGAGGAAGCCTGTTTATCAGTTGGTGATTTGAGCACGTTGCTTACGTCATTAAACTACTGACTCACTCTCTCTCTCTCTCTAACAGATGGGGCTGAGGCCAAATGTGAATAAACCATCTTCAGTCAGCCAGTCAGTCTCTAAAAGATGGTTTCAGCAGACTGTGATTTCCATAGAATCACAGTGACCCGTCTGTTAATCCCATGTTGATGACGAAAACCACTTCATTTTTCAGTGTGAAATTCATGATACCGTGACAGAAAAAAAATGAAATAATGTGTGTGTGTGTGTGTGTGTGTGTGTGTGTGTGTGTGTGTGTGTGTGACGCAGATGAATCAAAAAGACATGATGTTGTTACTGTTGTTGGTCTTTACCTGCTACCGGTTCTGTGGGCTCCTTTACCTGCTACCTGTCCTGTCTGTGGGCCCCTTTACCTGTTACCTTACCTGTCCTGTGGGCACGTTTACCTACTACCTGTCCTATCTGTGGGCCCCTTTACCTGTTACCTGTCCTGTCTGTGGGCCCCTTTACCTTTTACCTGTCCTGTCTGTGGGCCACTTTACCTGTCCTGTCTGTGGGCCCCTTTACCTGCTACCTGTCCTGTCTGTGGGCCCCCTTACCTGTTACCTGTCCTGTCTGTGGGCCCCTTTACCTGCTACCTGTCCTGTCTGTGGGAACCTTTATCTGTTACCTGTCCTGTCTGTGGGCCCTTTACCTGCTACCTGTCCTGTCTGTGGGAACCTTTACCTGTTACCTGTCCTGTCTGTGGGCCCCTTTACTTGCTACCTGTCCTGTCTGTGGGAACCTTTACCTGTTACCTGTCCTGTCTGTGGGCCCTTTACCTGTTACCTGTCCTGTCTGTGGGCCCTTTACCTCCTACCTGTCCTGGCTGTGGGAACCTTTACATATTACCTGTCCTGTCTGTGGGCCCATTCACCTGTTACCTGTCCTGTCTGTGGGCCCCTTTACCTGCTACTTGTCCTGTCTGTGGGCCTGTCAACGTGTGGGCCTCTTTAACTGCTACCTGTCCAATGCTTGACACAGGAACAAGGCAACTGAATCGTCTCAGGTCTACACTAGTACACTAGTTGTGGAAGAATGTGTCTTTATTCTCTCCCTTTTCTGTTCTCAATCAACCAGAGGGAAGAGGACCTACGTTCTGTCACCTGTATGTTGTCGCTAGCGCTGTGCTCTGCAGGGGTTTTCATCATTTCAAAAAACGACAAACAAAAAATTATATTAATACTCTGGGAATGGATGTTATCTCTAGAAAAGGATGTTTATATATTGTGTTTACTGACAGTTCCACCGTGGGTGAGTTATTCTTTCATGTTCACCTTGTCAGCATACGGTTCGATATTCGCAAATTTGTTTTCCTCTATTGTTTGGCCAGAAATGGAAAGAAGGCAATTAATGTACCCAGCCCCCCCCCCTTCCCCCTCCCCCCACGCCTCCCCTCTCTCTCTCTCTCTGTCTCTCTCTCTTTCTCTGTATTTCATTGTCACCACGCTTATGACTGTATTTGGTTTTATGAAGCGGAGACTCTGCCCAGGGTAGGGACTGGATGTAAAAAAAAGAAAAAAAAGAACACCAGTGCTTATCTATCATCCTCGGAAATAAATAAATTTGTCTTGTCATCTGTATGTGCGTGCGTGCGTGCGTGTGTGCGTGCGTGTGTGCGTGCCAAATACGTATATACACATGAAACGAAAGTCTCTGGCAGTCATTCCACTTAAACGACCCAGCAAACGGCCAGTTACAGTTTTTCAAGGAGGCGTACGGACAAATCCATATACGCTTCACAACAGAGTGGATTTCTTCTGCAGAATTTTGCCAGAGAACAACACTTCTGTTGCCATGGGTTCTCTTTCAGTGCGCGAAGTGCGTGCTGCACACAGGACCTCGGTTTATGGTCTCATCTGAATGACTTGACTCTCGGTTTGATTTTCCGGTCAAACGTGGGGAGAAAGGGCGAGACTGGGATTCAAACCCAGACTCTTACGGACACTGTATTTTTTCATAACCATCTTCCTCCTCAAATGGACAGTACCATAGATAGTTAAATTGTGTCTTTTTTTCTTAAATACAGAACTCTCTCATTCATCCGTGACGTGCATGATTAAAAAAAGAAAAGAAAAAGAAATAAGCAACAACAACAACAACAAAAAACCCCACCAAAAACAAAAAGCAGCAAAACAAAAACAAAAACAAAACAAACAAACAAAATAAACTGTTGGTTACTTAAGTTCTTTGACATATTCCTAATTGAAACCATTCAAAGTATTTCTTTTATATTCATCGTTCTCTTTCGTAGGTCTCCCTAAAGTACCAAGAGTTCTCCCCTATGACAGAAGGCCATAATATCGAATAATTCTACGTTTTCCATCATGAAGTCATAATAAGCACTTGAATCAATTGCGCACAGCTGTTGTGATTTATTTTTCTTACATGGTCATCAATCGATTGCACGCACCTGTTGTAATTTAGATCCTTGGCAGTGGTGAAGGCTTTTCTGACAGAAATCGCCATTACCATAATAGCAATAATAATGATAATAATAATAACAACAATAATACTAATAATAATACAGGCTTATACAGCACAGTAACCCTATCTCAGATGGGGCTCACCGCGCTTTAGAATAAACTATACAAATTTAAGACTAAGTGACATAAAATATGTACAAGGTCAACCCAGTCTCACATGACACTGGCTAAAATATACACATATAAGACTAAGTGACATAAAATATGTAAATCAGCACAGGCACCATCACAGTCTCAAATCACACAGGCGCAAATCAAAGCAAAACAAAGCACATCACATTCACCATAGTAAAAAAATAAACACCAAAGCATCACTAAAAAAACAACAACACCACAATCATCACAAATGCATAAAAATCAACACAGAGAGCACATCCAACAATAAGATCACAGCAAGCATATGCAGATGGAAAAGTTTCAGTGAGAAAAGTAAGGATTGAAAAGATAAGTTTTGAGTGCTCTCTTGAATGCGGGTCAACAGTTGGGGTGTAACGGAGGTGTGAGGGTAGTGAATTCCACTGTTTGGGTGCAACAAAAGAAAAGGAACGTTCATGTAAGTTTTTGTACGAATCTTTGGAATAGACAGCGTGCACTCGTCATTTGAAGAACGGAGTTGTTTGGATGTTGAACAGACAGAAAGTAGACCCGAAAGATAGACAGGACCAGAATCAGTGAGGAAATTGTTGCAGAGGACTGAGAGTTTGTAGTGTATTGGTGCTTGAATGGGGAGCCAGTAAAGGGAAGCGAGTATGGGAGTAATGTGTTGACGTTTCTTAGCTTTGTGTTGACGTTTCTTACCATCCGTTGACTAAGAATTTATTTTGTTATCATGTTTTTAAGTAGGAAAAAAAGTGTTTCTTTGCTCGATCTGGATGCACGTGACAAAAAACAAAAAGAAACTGCGTTTCGAACATCCGCTGTAAATTGTATGTGTTTGGATTTGGTTACGTTTGCTTAAACCAGGGCGTAGAGAGTATTGAAGAATTTCTTAGAGTGTTTAAAGAAAGGGTAGTTGCATGCAGATGGCAGGAATGGGATTTTCATGTTAGTAATAGCGAGAGATTTAATGTTTACAGAACATTTTGCACCGTACCGGATGTCAAAACGTATTTACTTTTAAACATAGATCGACACTTAGATTATTCAATGGCAAGATTCAGGCTTGGTATTTCTGAAATTGCAGTACATTATTACCGATATAGAATACATAATGCAACTGATCTAAGGTGCAAGCTTTGCTACAAGGAGGAAGAAAATGTCCTGCATGACTTAAGAACAAGGTATATGTCATCCAATTCTGTAAATTTCCCAGTCAGCATAGATTAGCATTACTCATGGCTTCTCGGCATGAACAGGCCATTCGCAATTTGTCAATTTATTTGTTTAAAGCATTCAGACTGCGATCAGCTCTGATGTCTTAGAATACTGAAGTTTGTTCTTGATTATGTGACCGCTTATTTCTTGTTGTTTTTCTTACATGATCATGTGTATGTACCCCTTCATGAGGGGCAATGGCCTGTGTGGAGTGATGGTCTAGAGGTAACGCGTCCGCGTAGGAAGCGAGAGAATCTGAGCGCGCTGGTTCGAATCACGGCAAAGCCGCCGATATTTTCTCCCCTTCCACTAGACCTTCAGTTGTGGTCTGGACGCTAGTCAATCGGATGAGACGATAAACCGAGGTCCCGTGTGCAGCATGCACTTAGCGCACGTAAAAGAACCCACGGCAACAAAAGGGTTGTTCCTGGCAAAAATTCTGTAGAAAAATCCACTTCGATAAGAAAAACAAATAAAACTGCACGCAGGAAAAAATACAAAAAATGGGTGGCGCTGTAGTGTAGCGACGCGCTCTCCATGGGGAGAGCAGCCCGAATTTCACACAGAGAAATCTGTTGTGATAAAAAGAGAAATACAAATACAATACAATACGATACGATACGATACGATACGGTATGATATGATATGATATGATACGATACATGAATAAATTATCCGTATCCGTATCCGTATCTCTCTCTCTCTGTTTACGATATGGGAATGCCTGTGAATGGGACAGAAAGGAGCACCTGTTCACTGCCTAATCAGGTGGAGTCCAGGAATAGAAACACCTGCTAGGTGTGTTAATATTTCAGGACTGTGAGTGGAGCCTGGGAGGTACTGTTTCCATTCGCTAGGAACAAATGTACTCTGCCTGATCACGCTGAACAACGTGTTGGTGTGGAGAATATCGCGCCCGGGCACACACACACACACACCCTCACACACACACACACACACACATGCACGCACGCACACACACACACACACACACACACACGTTCAAACGCATAAAAATATTAGTACCTAGCTGTACTTCACAAACCCATACAAGTACAGCTCACTGAAATGCCTATCCAATTGCAGCAGTAACGTTTTCAAGTTGTTGTTTACAAGTTTAAAGTGAAGAGGATTGGTGAATGTGCTGCAGGATAGAATTCCACACACTGGGTGCCGTTTACTGAAAGGTTCTTTCGCCAAAGGTAAACTTAACACGATTGTCAACACTTTATCTAAGGTGCGAGGGGCTGTCAACACCTTATCTAAACAGCTAGGGGCTGTCAACGCCTTATCTACGCTGCTAGGGGCTGTCAACACCTTATCTAAACAGCTAAGGGCTGGAAACACCTTATCTAAGCTGCAAGGGACTGGCAACCTCTTATCTAAGCTGCTAGGGGCTGTCAACACATTATTCAAGCTGCTAGGGGCTGTCAACACTAAGTTGCTAGGCCTGTCAACACCTTATCTAAGCTGTCATTGGTTTTTCAACACCTGATCTATGCTGCTAGGGCCTGTCAACACCATATTTAAGCTGCTAGGGGCTGTCAACACTTTATCTAAGTTGCTATGGCCTGTCAGTACCCAATCTAAGCGGCTAGGGGCTGTCAACACCTTATCTAAGCTGTGAGGGATGTCAACACCTTATCTAAGCTGCGAGGTGTTGTCAACACCTCTCATCAAGCTACGTAGTAATCTGTACTACGCATTTCTATGAGGACCGTAAAAGGGTAAAGCAGCAACATGCGGAAAGACTGCCATCAAAATGACGGAATGCAAGATGAGCCAGGAATGCATGCTATATCTGCTTCTTTGTACTGTTTGTTCCTCGGTGTGTCTGTGAATTCCACCACAAATTTGTTCAGTGTAAAAAATGGAGAAGAGCATAGACCTGAAGACAACCCACTGCGATTTCATGGTGGTTTGATGTTCAGAGTCTTTGTGTTGCCTTGAACATAACTTTTGTGAGATTTGGAGAGACATTGGGTGTGTGTGGGGATGGGGTGTACCTGGGGCTATGGTGGTGATTGCCAGCTTTTATTTTTCACACACACACACACACACCAAACAACACATATACATATTCTTCACACACACACACACACACACACGCACACGCACACACCCCAAACAACACATACATATTCTTCACACACACACACACACACACACAAAACCATTGATCTGCAGCTTTATGACTTGACAACTGTGGTAGACGTCATTCAACAGTTCCTTTATTAATCATGCATGACGTGTTTGTTGACGCCAATCTTAATCATCCATGACCATCTTTGGGGGCGTGGAGGTGGGGGGTAAAGGGAGGGGTAGAGTGAGGGGAGTGGTAAAGAGGGGGGGGAGGGTGGATGTGACAAGTGGCGAATGGAAAGTGAGCCAGCGACACAGACACACGTCTACTTTGCCAGTAGCGTGGATGAAGTACGAGACAGAAATCGAGCCGAAAGCGTCCAGTTTGAACACACCATCACCTTTGATGATTCTTATCAGAAGACTCTGTGTGTGTGTGTGTGTGTGTGTGTGCGCGCGCGCGCGCGCGTGTGTGTGTGTGTGTGTGAGAATGGATGGGAATGACGAAAGTGGTGGTGGAAGAACCAATCAGTATAAAACTTTACTAACAAACTCCGCTGTGATCAAAAGGCGATAACCCCCCCCCCCCCCCCCCCCCCCCCCCCAAAAAAAAAACACAAAAAAAAACCGGATCGGCGTTGTCGAAGCCAGTGGGCATTTCCATCGAATTTCGGACTATCTGTTTCCACCGTGCTATGAGAGCTCCGCGTGTCGCCGGCATAACAGTTCCTGACTACTTTGTCAGTTTTGCGTTAAAGTGCCTTACGGACATCGACATCTCTCTCTCTCTCTCTCTCTCTCTCACACACACACACACACACAATGAAACATTCGAGTTCAAGTTCGATTTCGAGTTCGAGTTCTCTCTCTCTCTCTCTCCCTCTCTCTCTCCCCCCCTCTCTCTCTCTCACATACACACACACACAATTAAGCATTCGAGTTCGAATTTAAGTTCGAGTTCGAGTTTATACATCTCTCTCTCTCTGTTTCTCTCCTCTCTCTATCTCTCTGTCTCTGTCTCTCTCAAACATACTGGTTCGACTTCCAGATTGAGTTCGAGTTTGAGTTCTCTCGCTCTCAATCTCTCTCTTTCCTTCCCCCCCCCCCCCTCTCTGTCTCTTTCTCTCTCATCACCAGCCTGTATATATCCACATGCTGTAATGCCGACAGATAGGTGGTATGGGTTTTCACATCCCAATGTGTTGCAATATCGAAAATAGGAACGGTCTTGGACAGCAGCATATTCCGCTTGAATTCTGTAATTCAGTGTTCTTCAAAGTGGGGGATCTAAAGTTTCACTTGCATTGAGAGAAACAGACAAACGGACAGAGAAAGGGGGCAGAGACAGACAGAGAGGGAGAGAGAGGGGGAGAGAGAGAGAGAGAGAGAGAGAGAGAGAGGTGGGAGAGATAGAGACAGAGTGAGAGCCTGAGGGGGAGGGAGGGAGACAGAGAGACAGAAACAGACAGAGAGACAGATTCACAACTGTTTAGAAATGCATGTCAGACGACAAAAAGGCACAAAGCTGGCACAACCAACTTCCACGCTGTAAACAGCACGCAAAACAATTAACAAGCTGTTAGAGCTGTTCGGTCGGTGAGCCTTTCGTGCAGGAAAGAGGAGGACCACAT
>NC_134879.1:22210701-22213201 GCF_041734735.1 Babylonia areolata
GACAGAGAGAGACAGGGAGAGGGAGACAGAGAGAGAGAGAGAGAGAGAGAGAGAGACAGAAGGACAGAGAGACACACACAGAGAAAGAGAGAGGAGACAGAGAGACATGTAGACAATATAGACAGACGGAGAAATAGAGACGGAAAGAAAAAGAGAAGATATTCTGTGTTAAGGATGTCATCTCTCTTTGAAGAGAGCCAAATTTGCATTTCAAAACCATTTCTTCGTCCCTTTCTTCTTTTACACACACACACACGCGCGCGCGCGCGCAAATGCGCGCGAACGTTATTCACGCACGCACACACACACAAACACACACCAACTCACTTTTAGTGTCAAAAAGATTAAAATATGTTACAAGCCTGCAGCTGTGAGTATATAAGATTATCGGATGCAAAAACTAAACAGTCCAATAAAATCGATTTTATAAGAAAGAAAGAGAAGGGGGAGAGAGAGAGACAAAGTAAACAATAAAAACAATGGTAAAGAAGGAGTCGGAAGTCGAAAAGATTATTCAGTATAGGCCACAGACCGTTGTGAAGGGGACACAATAAACATGATGGTACGGGGTGTCAACAATGACTGGATGACATAATTATGGTATGGGACGGAGAAGTGAGAGAGTGTACGAGACTTCTACAAACAATAGCAGAGAGAAAGAGAGACGGGCAGACAGACAGACAGACAGAATTCAAACTGCTATGTATGAACGACTGATATTTTGGCCATTGGCTTTCAATCTATAACTAAAACTGAACCATATATAGACAAGAAAGAAAGCTGTCATGGCTCATGTGTGATTCCTGCTGAACAACGACAAAGCTGAAAATGTCGGGGGTAGGGGACAGGGGGAGGGAAAGGAGTTACCAGTGTTTACTTACTTATTTACTTACACAAACAAAGAAACAAAGAAATAACAACGACTGTGTGCTGCCTGCAAGAATATAGAATATGAAACCTGTCTCTTACATTATTGTGCGAAATACAATATTTACAGAAATACAAGATATCAGTCAAATGCAAGTTAAATGTTAGGAGAAAAACTGCGTCCAACTGAGGCTGGTGAAGTTTGTCCATAAATAATTCATTTTGTTCTTTTCACATTTACGTGTTGTGAATAGACATAACTGCGCTTACAGTTCAGTGACAATCAAGTATTCCATTCAAACCTGATCACTCACATACAGAGACACACCCGCAAGCTCGCGCGCGCGCGCGCGCGCACACACACACACACACACACACACACCCGTCTAAAAACACTTATAGTGAACAGACGTTAAACTGAAGATAAAACACACACACACACACACACACACACACACACACGGGCGCGCACTAAACAAACTTTCAAAGGGAGAGATAGGAGAGAGGTATTTTGTTTTGCTTGTTCGGTAATGTCTCTGTCACTATTTTTCTTTAACTGGCTAGCTATGAAAGAATTTATTGGTGATAATAACACACACACACACACACACACACACACACACACACACACATACACACACACACACACATACATACATACACACACGCGCGTATCCGCGCGTGCCCGCGAGCGCGCGCGCGCACACGCACATACACACACACGCACACACACATGCACGCACACACATGCACACCACACACACACACACACACACACACACACACACACACACGAACACACACACACACACTTACCTTTCTTTCAAATTCCACCACGGCAGTAAACCGACCCCCCACACGTGACGTTTTTTTCCCCCAAAGTCTGCGAACTTTTCAAGGCCGGAAGAAAAGAAAAAGGAAACAAAAAAAGACGATGCTCCAGCCGACAATCATCTGTAAGTCTAACACACATACAGTCTGTCACTCCTAAACCCGAGTTGAAAGAGTGAACGTATCCAAACACGCTAACCCTTTTTTTTGTTGTTGTTCGTTTCCTTCGCTCCGTTTGAAACTCCCTCGGGTCGTTGTATGGGTGGAAATGACAGCTGATTAATGAGTTAGTTGCTGAGTTCGGTGAGCATCTTTACTTCAGCTATACTCTTCTTCTCACATCACTCAACAACCTACGTTGCTTTTCAACTCAGTACACACACGGTCTGTTCCTTTAGTTCCTCGCCACTGTGTCTCGTGTGAAACAAAAACTATGTGTGAAGTATAACTAGACTGTCTCCGCTTACCTGCAGCGTCTGCATTCCGTTCGTCAAAGCAGTTCCATACTGGAGATAATGATTATTCACTGTTTTCGAAAAGTACCCTCATGCAGTCTGTGTGAAATGTATACTTCACATAAATAGGTATGGCTCGATACGAAATGCATTCACCGATGTATGCACTGGAGCACGTGTGATGCTTGTCAATGAAGCTGTCCCCCCCAGCGAGTATACATGTATCTATACCGTGCACATTGCACGCAGTTGTTCCAGTCGTGTGAGAATCTAACAAGTAGATATATATTTAGACACACTCACTGCGAAAAAATACACACACACACACACACACACACACACACACA